>NC_090730.1:11285595-11293095 GCF_036898095.1 Palaemon carinicauda
TAAAAGTTGGAGGAAGCTGCCCTCAACAAATCAAATTTAGAACATATAAGTGTGGGACATGCCAAAAGACTATTAAATAAATCAAATGCCTATGCTAAGGCATAAAAATAAAACCAACCTAGTACTGCCAATAGCTCTACAAAAAGATGTATACCATCTGATAAAATGTCAAATAACGAGGTAGCCATATTACCTCCTGAGGCTTTACCACGGTGTATTAACAATAGGGCATTGCCCACTGCTGTACAGCCTTCGTCCCCCATTACAAAAAAATAGTACAAACCTCTCTCAGGACATGTCCTTGCCGTATTTGATGGAGGTTCCACTTAAGACCAACTCATCTGATGCACCTGTAGTGGGAAAGGTGCAAAAACCTAGAATCCCACCATCTATTCATCGTAAAAGAAAGAGACCTCCATCACTCTCTTCACCCTTCATTAGAAACATTAAAGTTATAACATCAAATGAATATGATGTTTTGTCTGTTGATGTTTCTAATGAACCAGAGGATAAACTGTATAAATCAGAAATTCAAGTTGAAGTCCACCATCCGCCTCAACAAATAGATCAAAAGGGTACAAAGAAAAACACAAACGTAAAACCCAACATAACCAAACCATCTCTGAAGAAACCTACAGGTAATAATGTTAGAATTAAAAACTGCTAATGGGAAGACCTCGTCCAAGATGTCTTCCAGAAGTAATCCATAGTTTTATCCTCCCTTTTGCAATTGAATTGTCAGGGTTTAAGGGCGAAATTTGAAGAACTTAAGCTCCTAATTCATGAACATTCCCCCATAATTGTATGTCTACAGGAAAGTAAGCTTGATGCCAACACTCCTAGTCCCCGAGAGTATGCTAGCTAAAGAGCACCATATAATCAACAAGCAGAGAGCCATGGCGGAAACCTCATGTACGTGCGTCGAGATGTTCCCCAAATACCAATGTCTATTCGTACACCCCTGCAGGCAGTGGTTGTACAAATTGATATAGGGAGAAAATATACAACATGCTCTCTCTACTTACCTCCAAATGATAATATCTTATATGATAATTTAGTAGAGGTCATTCAACAATTCCCTCAACCTTTTCTTTTACTGGGAGATATAAATGGTAGACATCCTTTATGGGGTGATGTTTTGGCAAACACAAGGGGCAATATTACCTCATCAATTGTGGAGAATGAGGGTGTCGGACTCCTTAATACTGGAGAGCCCATGCACTTCCATGTTCAGACAGGTACCTTGTCATGCATTGACCTTTCAATTGCAAGCTCTAACTGCCTTCTTGATTTCGATTGGAGGACTTTAGATGATTGGCATACTAGTGATCATACACCAATCATTATAAACACTAACAAGGGTCCGCCTTTACAAAGATCGCCACGATGGAATCTTGACAAGGCAGACAGAGTTAAATTTCATGAGCTAAGTGAAACTGAGGTAATTGCGGAACAGTTTGAAAGTATTGATGATGCCTTAGACCTACTGAATGGAACTCTTCATATACCAGGAATCAACTCGATTCCCAAAACCACAGGACTATTGAAAAGACGACCAGTCCCGTGGTGGTCTTCAGAATTAACAGCCTTGCACAGAGCCACCAGAAAATCTCTGACTAGATTGCATAGACGCCGTACTGATGAAAATTTGATAACATACAAAAAGCGTAGAGCACAGTTCCGTCGTGTCATGAAAGAAGCTAGACGCCAGTCTTAGGTGTCTTTTGTTTCCTCCATTAACAGTAGAACACCACCATCTTCTGTATGGAGGAAAATAAAAAAGATTGCAGGCAAATTTACCCTAAAACCCACCACCAGTGTTGAAAGTGAACGGTCAGTATATGACTGAAGCAAATGAAGTTAGCAATGCCCTGGCTAAACATTTTTCAAATGTATCATGCAAGTGTGTACCATGTCCCGGTCACCAGTACAGGAGCATTGAAGAAAAAAAAATTAATTTTGCAACAGGAAGGGAAGAATCCTATAATTCTCCTTTTACTGAAAGAGAACTTGATTCCGCAGTTGCTACTTGTAACGATTCAGCCCCTGGACATGATGAAATTCCGTATGCAATGATTAAACATGTACATATTAATACAAAGTTATTTATTTTAAGCATTATTAATAAAATATGGCATGACCATAGTTACCCAAGTGTTTCATTATTTTAGCCTTTTTAAAACCCGGTAAGGACAAGTTTTTAGCACCAAACTATCGACCTATTGCATTGACATCATGTTTATGTAAAATCATGGAAAAGATGGCTAATGTAAGACTGATGTGGTACCTTGAAAAGGTTATTTTATCACCCATTCAATGTGGATTCAGAAAAATGCACTCAACAGCTGATGTTTTGATACGACTTGAGTCCTCTATTTGTGAAGCCTTTGCTTCCAAACAGTACCACGTGACAGTCTTTTTTTTTTTACCTTAAAAAGGCATATGATACCACATGGAGATATGGTATACTTAAAACAATTCATGAATTAGGATTAAAAGGAGACCTACCACTGTTTATTCAGTCATTTCTTTCACAGAGAGTTTTTTTAGTGAGAATGGGGGAAACTCTATCAGAGAGTAAATGTCAGGAAGAAGGAGTTCCTCAGGGTAGTGCACTGAGTGTAACCCTGTTCGCACTAGCAATTAATGGGATATCCTTTGTCATTCCCCGGGATGTTCTCTCAACATTATTTGTGGATGATCTCTCAATATCATTTGCTGGAGTTAGAATGGCAATGGTTGAGAGAAAAATACAACTCTATTTTAACAAAATTATCAAGTGGGCCGATATGAAGGGATTTAAGTTCTCGACAAGTAAAGCTACTATTGTCCATTTTTGTCGTAACCGGGGAGTACATCTAGACCCGGATATATACATTAAAGGTCAACAGATACCATGTATAAGTGAAGCTAAACTTTTAGATTTGATATTTGATTGTAGGCTTACATGGGTTTCTTACTTGAAGGCATTAAAAGCTAAATTCCTTGAGGCTCTGAATCTTTTAAAAATATTATCCTATACATCATGGGGGGCAGACCGTAAAACTATCTTAAAATCATACAAAGCCTTAGTTTTATCCAAAATTAGATAGAGGTGTAAAATATACTCCTCAGCCACCCCAAATCAATTAAAGATATTAGATTCAATACATCATACTGGTATAAGATTGTCCATAAGAGCGTTCAGAACCTCGCCTATACCAAGTCTCCTTGTTGATGCTGGAGAGTTACCGCTAGACCATTACCGCATGTCTTCCATTATTCGGTATTAGTTTAGGTTAAAAAGACTACCCAACTCTTTAGCTATTCAGACTGGAAGCCTTGTAAGGAACTCAACATACTTTGAGTTGCACCCAAAATCTTCTCAACCTTATGGCTTTCGAGTAAAACAGTTATCAAAGTCTTGATAAAATTAGAGGTAAGGTACTTCCATTTAAGATACCATCAACCCCTCCGTGGAAATTACTAGAGATATCTTTCTGTAAATATTTTATTGGTATCAGAAAAAAACATGACTGAATTAGAAGCTAGGTCTCTTTTATGGAACATGTTGAAGAACGCAGGGAGTATATAGTAGTTCTTTTAACTATAGAGGGGCACTTCCTGCAATATCTGTGTATTTACTGCTGAATTATATGGCATACTAACCGCTATTGAGAAAATAGCGTTAAAAGAGGAAGGCAATTTTACCATTTATAGTAATTCAAGAAATGTCCTTCAAGCTTAAGAAGATTTTGATTCTAGTAACCCCTTAGTTTTAAAGATTTTAAAGTGGCTTTTAATTATTGACATAAAAGGTATAACAGTTCCATTTTGCTGGGTTCCAGCACACGTAGGTGTGTCTGGAAATGAAGAGGCAGATTCACTGGCAAAGAGTGCGGCAGCCGAGTTGCTACCAAGAGGGTCTCCCATTCTTTGTAATGATTTTTTACCAGCAATTAAGAATTGTATTTATAACAATTGGCAACAGCTTTGGTATAGTTTAAGCGAAAATAAAATGAGAGAAATATCGATTGGTATATCACCTTGGAGGTATAATGGGATACCCCGAAAAAGGGAGACTACTCTTTGTCGTCTCCGTATTGGTCAAACTTGGATGACACACGAGTTTCTGCTGGCTGGCCAACACCAACCATATTGTGACGACAGTTTAATACCCTTGACAGTGAGGCATTTGTTGACTTAATGCCCCACTTATAGCACTGAAAGAAATAGATATTTGTTTGAGGCTCGTGGTGAAGATGCCAGGTTGATCCTTGCCAAGATCCTTGGACATGATGTGTCATACAATGCTAGTGGCATTTTTGAATTATTATCAAAAGCAGGTCTTCTTAATACTAATTAACTTTTATAACATATTTACTTCTAGTGGCATCTTTAAATTTATATCAGAAGCAGGTCTTCTTAATGCTCTTTAGCTTTTATAACATATTTACTTCTCTGGTTTTATTGAATATTCTTTTAATCTTTATTTATAATAAACGATATCGGCGTCAATGACCTTCGATGTTAAATAGTAACATTAAAATAAATATATCCTATAGAAACTATAAAAACTAGCAAAACAAGAGTAAGAGAAATGATACAGAATAGTGTGCCCAAGTGTACACTCAGACAAGAGAACTCTAACCCAAGACAGTGGAAGACCATGGTTCAGAGGATATGGCACTACCCGAGAGTAGAGAACAATGGTTTGATTTTGAGTGTCATCCTACAAGAGCTGCTTACCATAGCTTAAGAGTCTCTTCTACCTTTACCAAGAGGAAAGTGGGTATTGAATTATTACAGTGCCGTAACCCCTTACGTGAAGATGAATGCGAATGTTCATTATCAAGTTATGTAGATTGTAGATACACTGCTTCTATCATTATCCTCTATTGCCGAACGTTTTATTTTTTCTTTCCTATTTTTTTTTTTTTTTTTTTTTTTTTTTTGTGTGTACAAAGACTTGAACAATGTTTGTGACATTAAAAGCAGGACGTAAAAATTACTTGATAATCCATTCTGAGCTCTGACTTCATAGACATTATAAAAATTATTCCCAACAAAGTATGAAATTATATGATATTTCCTGCATAATACCAATGAACTAGATGTATATTAAGCTAGAATTGTCTGGTAAAGGCAATAAAAAGAAAGTATTTGCCCACCGGACGCATGTAAAACAAAACATTATTTCCTGCGGGGCTTGGAGCCAATGGCAGACACAGTGGCTATATTGACACAGTTTCTCATGCCAAATCCTGCTTTATAGCGGCATTAGCATCTTGCGACCTGGAAGTTATGGGGAACATACAAAGTGAAATGAAAGCAATAATGCCAAATGCAGTGAAGAGTATGGCCTAATAATAAGTGATGTAGTCTACTGAAACACCAAGTTTGGATACTCTTTGAGCTGGTTTAAATAGAGTTAGTAAAGATATGTTGATATTGAATAACCGGCAACAAAGTTTTTATCCTATTTTTATCATTTGAAATATGTACATAACTATAAACTTGAAATGGTTTTAATTAAGCTAGTATAGATATGTGGCTACTAAAAAAGAGAGCCTAACAAAGTCTTCGTTCCTTTTCTATCATTAAAATAGATACTTAACCATTAAGAGATTATAGCAACATATTCTTCAAACAATTTGAGGAACAAAAGTCGAAATCAAAGAATAAAGAGAAGCAGTAAAACATCTGATCAGCGGAGTAAAGGAACACTGAGACTGAGCAATCCTTGTGTTAGTGATCACAGAGAAATGCCAGGCTTATGAGCTGTTTAACTCCAATAGTGCTGTTCGTGACGGCAAAAGGGTTATGGAGTAGGCAGAGATTAACAACGTGAGAATATCATGTAATCGCGTTCCGCCACGATCCGCTAGTAAATGAGAATAATATACAAACACACACACCCATATATATATATATATATATATATATATATATATATATATATATATATATATATATATATATATATATATATATATATATATGTGTGTGTGTGTGTGTGTGTGTGTGTGCATATATATATATATATATATATATATATATATATATATATATATATATATATATATATATATATATATTATATATATATATATATATATACGCTCCCCAGACTAGGAAAAAGATACATGAATTCAATAATCTGATAAACATAAAAGATATAACTTATAGGAACTGTAGACCATAAATACATCATCTACTTCGTTAGCTATTTACTAGAGCAACTTAAACTTATACAGAATGGAACCCTCAAAAAGGTGCTTTGATAAAATAAAAGAGTGAGATGATCTGGTCTTCTCTCTCTCTCTCTCTCTCTCTCTCTCCTCTCCTCTCTCTCTCTCTCTCTCTCTCTCTCTCTCTCTCTCTCTCTCTCCTCCGGTGAGGAATTACCTTGGGATAGTTTGTGATTGATTGATTGATTTCATGTTTTCTGGCATCCTGACATCGGAAGAGATTAACTTCGCGATAGTCTGTGATCGAATATGGTATCATATAAGAAGTGTTAACAAAATAAATTTTAATGATTTTTTCTATGATTTTGGTTATTTGCTCATAAGAATTATCATTAATGTTTCGTATAATAAAAAACGTAAATAAGATTTCACTTTATGCAGTATATGAATGTAATTTCATATGTCAGTAGATATAATTATTCCTGGTAGTGTTTCTAGATGCAACAGAATGAAAAGAAAATTCTTTTGTCAACTCTTCTGCGAAATGCTTTTCCTTATATATCTTCATGTCATTAAAATTCCGAATTTTATTTCTGTCTACCAGAAAAAAATAGTTTCAAAGTATTTTAGCGAAATATCTTGTAAAAAAGTATACCACTATTATCATGATAACTGTAGACACAAATACAACCTAATATGATTTGTGCATGATTCCGATTATCTAAAAAAGACATTTATTTTTCCTGAAATAATCTATTGGTTGTTTGATATGTATCGAAGCCAAAGAAAGTTGTCAAGATATAAGTGTCTTTTATAGCGATAGCCAACGTCCTCGTGGTTCTTGCAGGAAAATGTTCATAAATATATTAACTGTTGGAAATGTTGTCTAGGGCAATACTGTACCGCACGTGTATCATACACACTCGTAGTACACTGTAATGACGATATGTTTTTTTTTTTTTTTTTCTTTTTTTTTTTTCTTTTTTTTTTTTTTTTTACATTATCGTTATCAATCTCCCTTCGCACTGATGACCTGTCTATTTCTGTATGTACTTCAGTCATTGGGTTTGAATTTTTGTGCCATTCTTGTTTGTAATGGTATGTATTTATACTCCTGCTGCGTCGAAATAAAGTCAGTTGCAGTTACGCCATCTCTCAGTTATCACCTAACTGGTCACTCGCACAACACATATACAATGTAGGAATTATGAACGATATGAAAGATGGATAGCATGACAAAATTAATAGCAATGAAAGGAATGAGGAATAATTTGTTGAAGATATAAATAAGATATCAGATTAGATACCATACTGGAAATTTAAAAAAAAA
>NC_090730.1:11305595-11311405 GCF_036898095.1 Palaemon carinicauda
GCTGAGCTGAGCTGGGAATAATTGAACTAGACATTAGAAGATATTTCTAATATGAAAAAAAACGTCTTACGTGAATCATTGTCATAGCTATCATCAACTTCCAAGCGTTATAAACATAGGTTACGATTATCAAGAAGGATAAAAAGTTTATTTTTAATCTATGTAGCACCACAGAAACTATAAGCACTGAATTTTTTCCCCTTTTTCAAATAATGGGTTTTTTCTTTTATTCTTTATTCGGAAAAAAATCTAACCTGTATATTACAAACTTAGAGTTTATCTAACTGTAATCAATGGTAAAGTGAATGTGTTAAATAAGAATTAATTAGCATAAATCAAGTATATACACTAGTCATGATAAGAAATTGATAATATGATTGATATGAATGTACCTAAAAAGTAGTAAAAACATAAACCCAGTCACAGGTCCATTTGTTTGATGTCGTATGAGGAACTGAAGAAAATAAAAACCAAGACAGGATCATACAAGTGGCAAACATCATCAAAGAATAGTTCGTTGATACCACTGGACTAAGGAACCATAATGCATATATGGTGAAATAATTTGGCTTTAATGAAGTGTGCCACCATAAAAAAGAAAAAATTGTATTCGTGATATCACTACTAGTGAATCATAAAGCCTACTGTATATGGGGAAGTAATTTGTTTTCACTGAGATTTTGGCACCAAAATTTAGTTTCACTTTAATTTGGCAGCATAATTTAGTTTCACTGAAGTTTGGCAGCAACATTTGGTTTCTCTGAAGTTTGCCAACATAATTTGGTTTCACTGAAGTTTGCCAACATAATTTGGTTTCACTGAAGTTTGGCAGCATTATTTGGTTTCACTGAAGTTTAGTATCGTAATTTGGTTTCATTATAGTTTGGCAGCATAATTTGGTTTCACTGACGTTTGGCAGCATAATTTGGTTTCAGGGAAGTTTGGCAGCATAATTTGGTTTCACTGACGTTTGGCAGCAACATTTGGTTTCACTGAAGTTTGGCAGCAACATTTGGTTTCACTGAAGTTTAGTATCGTAATTTGGTTTCATTATAGTTTGGCAGCATAATTTGGTTTCACTGAAGTTTGGCAGCATAATTTGGTTTCAGGGAAGTTTGGCTGCATAATTTGGTTTCACTGACGTTTGGCAGCATAATTTGGTTTCAGGGAAGTTTGGCAGCATAATTTGGTTTCACTGACGGTTGGCAGCATAATTTGGTTTCACTGAAGTTTGGCAGCATAATTTGGTTTCACTGAAGTTTGGCAGCATAATTTGGTTTCACTGTAATTTGACAGCATAACTTGGTTTCAATGAAGTGTACCAGCACAAAAGTAGTATTCGCGATATCACTGGGATAATGAAATATCGAACATATTTGGTAAAATAATTTGATTTTAATGAAGTGTGCCACCCCCCAACCCCTCCCCCCCAAAAAAAAAAAATATTCGTGATACCAATGCACTAATGAACTATAAGGCACATTGTGAATGGTGAAGTAATTTGGTTTCACTGAAGTTTGGCCGCATAATTTGGTTTCACTATAGTTAGGCAACATAATTTGGTTTCACTGAAGTTTGCCAGTAAACAAAGAGTATTCGTGATACCACTGGACAAATGAACTATAAAGCACATTAAATATGGTGAAATAATTTAGCTTCATTGATATATGGCAAAAAACAAAAAAAACAAAAAAAAATTTAGCCCTTTTGGCAAAAACAGTAACATTTGCATCCCTGAATAATGATAGTAAAGATTTGCTCCAGTATTCCAGGTAAAAACCAAAACTTCCTCATTCACAAGGACAATGATGATAATAATAATGATAATAATAAATTGGTTTTCAGGAGAAAATTCATTGTCATTCTCTCAGCTGTCCACAAGCAGAGATAAATGCTTTCGATTACAGATGGAATTGCCTCTCTTCCCTTTTCATTTGTCTTAGGCAATTGTTGGAATTGGATTTTAATTGGAAAATTAAAGCAATCGTTACTTTTTGGCATTTTACCCCTTCGTTTCGATATCGAAAAGCCACTTTTCTTGTAGAATGAAAACAAACTCGAAAACTCGAGATACAGATCACATGGAAATATTTACATTTCCATGAAAACGGTTATATTTATATTTGCACGAAAATGGATGTATTGATATTTGCACGAAAACGAAGATATTTATATTTGCACGAAAACGGATACATTTATATTTGCACCAGCATTGTTGTGCAATTATCTTTATAATATTGTGAAAAGTGTGTAATAAAAATCGAGGTAAGGATATTTTCCTTCATATTATTGTTTCGTGTATGTGTATAACACGACTTGAGTTTCTTGATAATTGATGAACCTTCAGTTATCAATCATATATACCAAGATTTCTATATGTTTTTTTTTATCAATTTCTTATGTCTTGATCTTATACGCCTTTGAGTGAAAAGGAATTTGTGTTAAGGGTACAAAAATATTTGAATATCTTATTTAAACACAATTTTATTTCAATGTATATACAAGTTTCCTGGACCAGGGTTCGACTCCCGGCAGGCCAAAAGCTGTCTTTGTGCGATTTCGCCTGTGGCTTTTGATTCCAAGGTCGTTAAGAGAATCCAGACGTTAATATATATACATACATACATACATATATATATATATATATATATATATATATATATATATATATATATATATATATATATATATATATATATATATATATATATATATTCCCCTTTTCAAATTACCTTCTTTTCTTCACTGGCTTCTAATATCCATTTTTGTGGTTTTGGCATATCACTTTATCGACGTTTTCAATTACTTAAAAATACTTTTGTCGAAAGATCTGACGTTTTGAAAGAAATACACCGAAGCAATTTCAGACTAAGGGAGAAAACTTTGTAAATCAATCTGAAATGCCAATGCAGTTGGCAGTTTGATTAACGTTCAACAAATCAATCAAGAGTGCCTGCGGTTTGCTCTCGTCCATATTTATGTTTCTCTTTTATTTTCATTTATTTGTATTGATTATCGATCTCTTTATTCTAATTCAACTTCTTTGATATTCAAACCTAATTAGCTTTATCTGCTAGATTATAGGATATCAGGTTTAGGTGTAGTTAAAAGCCATTTACATTTAACCTCATACCGACTACTATTCCATCTCATTTTCAACGGGTGTTTACTGCTTTTAACACTAGGAAAACACGGTTTGCCTTACAATTAAACACGTAGAGAAGGTAAGATTCCAGAAGCCTTTATGGTATACATACACACACACACACACACACACACATATATATATATATATATATATATATATATATATATATATATATATATATATATATATATATGTATGTATGAATAAAATCACCAACAATTCATGGAAAATGAAATTTATTGAGCTTTCGAAGGGACTACCTCCCGTCCTCTTATGTTTTCTGGTGAGGAAAGGAGATGGTCCCTTTAAAAGCTCAATGAAATTTCATTTTTCATAAATTGTTGGTTATTCCATTTATCATAGACATTTTAATTCATATATATATATATATATATATATATATATATATATATATATATATATATATATATGTATATATATATATATATATATACATATATATATATATATATATATATATATATATATATATATATATATATATATATATATGTATATGTGTACAAAATGTATATTTATATATATATATATATATATATATATATATATATATATATATATATATATATATATATATATATATATATATATATATATATTTCAAACCATTTCCCATTCAATCTATTGGTGCCTAATCAGGAATGAGCACCCTGTGCAGTAACATTCCATAATATTAGTCACCTCATTCACTCTCATAG
Organism: Palaemon carinicauda; assembly: GCF_036898095.1. Taxonomy (NCBI): domain Eukaryota; kingdom Metazoa; phylum Arthropoda; class Malacostraca; order Decapoda; family Palaemonidae; genus Palaemon; species Palaemon carinicauda. The sequence continues at coordinate 11,309,463 of NC_090730.1, forward strand.
AAAGCTCATCAACTAAGTCTGGATCTTGCACATATTTTTGTACCTCTGGGAAATCATTATCCCTCTCTCTCTCTCTCTCTCTCTCTCTCTCTCTCTCTCTCTCTCTCTCTCTCTCTCTCTCTCTCTCTCTCTCTCTCTGTATATATATACATATATATATATATATATATATATATATATATATATATATATATATATATATATATATATATATATATATATATATATATATATACATATATATATGTGCTGTATATATATATATATATATATATATATATATATATATATATATATATATATATATATATATATATATATATATACATACATATGTGTATATATACATATATATATTTATATATATATATATATATATATATATATATATATATATATATATATATATATATATATATATATATATATATATATATATATATGGAATAATTAATCTGTTTTAAGAACAGAGACATTCAAATCCTTCAATGAAGGCAGAACTTCAATTGTAATATGGATACATTATTGTAAGGAATTATATTTCGGTAAAAAGTATAACCAGACACTTCGTAGTATACTTTTGTAGGTTTAAAACGTATTTCTATCGACATCATCTTCATAAAATTATCAATATCACAGGATATATATGTACAATGCCTTAGAAGTATCATTATTGACGCATTTACAATTGCAGCAGATAACAATGGAAATTTGATTTATGAAAAGTTACGTTATTCTTATATTATTGTAATATTTTTTTAGATTGTGATAACTTAATTATATATTGTTTCTAAGATTGTTACAATGATAATCAATACATTTCATGCTTTAATCTTAGTTCGGAAACCAGACTGATGTTGAATATACTGTAAAATATATATAAAAATGAGATATATGATTATGTTATATAGAAATTATACTAAATTATGAAACGTATTTATATGATCCTGTTGCACCAGCTCAAATAAAAGACAGAATTCCAGCATTTTTCAACTTCTTAAGTTAAACTATTATTTTGAAGTTTTTGTCCTATTTTAATTTTGAAGTTGTTATAGTTTATATGTGTGAAACATTTATTTTAATGTTATTATTGTTCTTAAACTTCTATGGTTTTTCCTTATATCCTTTCCTTACTGGGCTATTTTCCTTGTTGGAGCTCTTGGGCTTATAGCATCCTGCTTTTCCAAATAGGGTTGTAGCTTTGCTAATAATAATAATAATAAAAATAATAATAATAATAATAATAATAATAATAATAATAATAATAATAATAATAATAATAATAATAATAATAATAAATATGTATCGATTTACGAAGATCAGTTTTCATAGTTTATTCAGTAATAGTCCTGACTTTTGCATATACCCGCTAATATAACAATTATAGATGTCAAAATATTAATAGTTTAAATTAGTGGTTTTCCTTTACTATCAAAGGAAAGACATAAAAAATAATTCAAAAGCTCCCCTGCAATTAACTGCATTTCCCAATCCATAAGGCAAAGAACACGTAAAGTATAATCCCGAGACGTCGGTACTCCTAATAGCCTATCTCATATGTCTCATGTTTTGGTATAAGTGTATGTTCATAATTTCAATTAGTCGTTCCCCCGTTACTATCGGAGTAAAGACATATAAATTAATTCAAAAGCAGCCTCTGCAATGAACCGTATTTCACATTACATAAGGCAAAGCACACGTGAAGTATAATCCAGTACTTTAAATAGTCTATCTCGTATACTGACCTTAATATACACTGTTAGAAAATACCACAATTTTAATCGGAAATTCTCTGCAAAAATATATTGTTGTCAACCACATTTAAGTAAAATATAGGAGACCGTAATTTTACCGTACTTTGTCATTATATTTTACGGATTGGTGACCGTAATATCATTCCTTAACTTCAATAAAACAGTTTTTAAAACGGTAAAAGGCTTGGC
>NC_090730.1:11311905-11324405 GCF_036898095.1 Palaemon carinicauda
CTGCATTTAAAAGGTCTACTTAAGTCACCTTAAAACTCCATGAAGTTAATTCCACATGATCATTAATCATTATAACATCCTAATGGAACATCAAATATATCGGTGTTGGTGTGTAGGTAGAAACCATTATATTGTTTGCTTTTCTCCTCATATAAAAAATTAGATTTAGATAATTTCCTCTTTTTCTGATCTGGGTTGACCTTCTCTCAAGATATCCAGTTGGAAACAGGAAGCAAGTCATTTATACTCTTGGTCTTTTGTTAGAGCCTAATTTTGTTAAATTTTAAGATTTTAAATTTATTGCGTAAGAAAATATAAGTAATAATTAGCAAATGTCAACATTAGTTTAATAATATTATTTTTGCACATAAGTATTATGTGCAAATAACTGAATGGGGTCCTCGTGAAATCCACATAAACTCCTTCACTGTTTCTGAATCCAACAGAAAACTTATCTTAAACATCAAAACTTCATCATTAAGATATATTGGTTTCTTTCAAACTCTCTCAAAACAAGAAGTGAAGAAAGTCATTCCCCAGCAGTACGTAAATATCATCAGAATTAAGTACAAATTTCTAATATAAACCGACTGTTCTTCTCTTGCTCATATATGAATGGCATGTTTATTTAGAATTGAAAGAAATAGAATTTGACAGTTGCCTAAATATGTATGAGTTATTCAAAGCTTCTAAATCACCTCGATTTTACTACAGAACTCGACAACATTTCAGAGAATTAAAGGAACATTTGAGATTTCCGATTTCCTATATTATTCAGTGGTTCTTGCACTGGTAGAATTACTTTTCCCCTACATATAAGAGAGAGTTAAATATTAAGTTTCATCAGAGTGAAAAATACCGACCTTCTTCCTTCCCAAGAAAACAGGATAGGTATTCCTCTGTTTCACTTTAACCTAACTGGAATCAACGGCAAAAGACTCCTTTGCAAGAAAGACTTCATCATTTGCATTGGAATGCCACGAAGCCTGAGATTGTAACTGGCTCTGTTTCGGGATATGTGTCAAGTCTTATTCCATGAGGACACAAAACAAAGTCGCTGTGCTGATGACCCTTTTTGGATCCTTTAGTTTGACATTGCCTCTCGTATGACGCTCCTATGCTCTGTTGTTCAAATATGAAAATATATGATTTGGCCTCAACAGATGGCTATTAGAGCTCATTCCCCAAAGGCGTTAGATAACTATTGCTCCTATCTAACAACAAGGTTCTAATTAACTAGTCAAGGATTACTTAGAGTAAACACAAACAATTGAACTTTAATATCCATTTCGCCAATTATAAATTCTTTTGAATTTTCCTTAGAAAAAAAAATAAACCTCAGAGACTTAATAATTTACTTATGATTATTGATTATCATTTTGAAAAAAGTCAAAGGAACTAAACTTAACAAGTGGAATAATTTTGAAAATCAAGAAATGTATCAATGAAATATCAGTCTCTATTACAGTCTTTCTGGAACTAATGATTGGAGTTGAATCCAAAAAGAAAATAAATATGTAATTTTCAAGATAAGTCTGAATTATCTCAAATCCGAATGTCATGTAAATATTTGGGATACATTAATCAACACAAAGATGGATTCACAAAAACAGATGGTACGAAAACTCTCTCTCTCTCTCTCTCTCTCTCTCTCTCTCTCTCTCTCGCTCTCTCTCTCTCTCTCTCTCTCTCTCTCTCATCCATTACCTTTGACCAAAGGATCCCCACAACACCTCTATTCCAGCAAGTGTCAAAATCGATTAAGATGAATAATAAAAATGTAATGATTTAATTCTCTTTTGTGTGGTCATAGAGGAATTCCATTATAAGAGGAAAGAATACAATGAATAAACAGGAAAAGAGTAAGATGGATAAAAATGAAAGCAAAACGAAAAGAATATGTGAGAATAATTAACGGGAAAAAGGCGGTAACCAGAGACAGACAAAAACAAATGAAAAAGGAAACCTTAATTTCTGGTTCCACAAAATTCCAACTGTTTTTCTCTGGATGTCTAATTCCATTATTGTCACGTGTCTAACTTCACCTTATTAGATCACAGAACTCGAATATGATTCACTTTATATGCAGACTATAATTAATCTGATTCATAAATCATATTAATATTTATTGTGTCTAAAAGTTGAAATGAGATTTAATACGTTCAAAGTAACTGAATTAAACCCGGATCATTATCTTTAATGGGGGAAGATTATCAAATGTTGTAAGAAAAGCTCTTGAAATAAAGAGAAATGTGCTTGTATCAAGAAATTCATGCACATGTCCATATAAAAGAGAATAAAAAAAAAGAATAGACTGATTATTGTATCACAGTTAAAGTTTACTTAACGAACGAAGAAAAAATACTGTTAAAAATAATGATATATTAATATAAATCATATGATATATGAAATTTGACTTTAAACTGAAGTTTATCAATATTAGAAAAAAAGTACCATTCTTAATATAAAAAAGAAAAGAACAAAAAATTCACGTATGAAGCTGAAATATTTTGAAGTTTCAAAAACAGGTGACAGGTATTTGGTGTGCAACCTGAATGTCAGTCATAGGCGAACTGGGTGAGAGAGAATATTGCTTGCCTGCAATACGTGTTTTGTTGCAGGTTCACATTTCCTGAACATTTTGCAGAGCAATATACTCCGAGTGATCCTGCCGTGCACTTGTTCGTAAACCGATTTGTTAGTCTCATTTTTATGCATAATTAGTGACAGATCGATATATACGTGGATCAACTTCCGTACAAATTAATCAATTTTATGGAATTATATGTATATATATATATATATATACATAAACATATATATATATATATATATGTATGTATAAACATGTATATATATATATATATATACATATATACATATATACTGTATATATATATATATATATATATGTTTATACATATATATATATATATATATATACACATATATATATATATACACATATATATACATAAACATATATATATATATATATATATGTATAAACATATATATATATATATATATATACATATATACATATATACTGTATATATATATACATATATATATGTATATATATATATATATATATACATACATATATATATATATATGTGTGTGTGTGTGTGTGTGGTGTGTGTGTGTGTGTAGAGAGAGAGAGAGAGAGAGAGAGAGAGAGAGAGAGAGAGAGAGAGAGATAGGTAATGATAAAGTCATATAGCCTATACAATATCCATTCACCATCTACAGTATTTTGTAGGCAAGGCTTCAATTGCAACGAAGAAGTAAACAACCTTTGAAGCTTCGAAAAAATATGTTGCATCATATTGCATCCTCATCTTGTTCCCCTTCTTTCTCTTTATCTTATTTGTTGTTTTCCTTTTTACAATCAAGGTTTGTTTCTCAGTCGTAGTGTGAGGTATAAGTGAAGATATATATTCTTAAAGTGACATTGGTTTTGCTCAATGTCATTTGTCTGTATTCAGCTATAAAATATAAGTGTTTTCAAATCTAACCTTAAAATAAACGGAACATTAACAGTCACTATTTCGTACATTATCTGTGACGAAATACAAAATTGGATCATTATAGAAATTATATTAGATTTTTAGATCACGTTTTTATTTAGCAGTAGAGAAGTTGATTATTTCATATTTTCCAATTGCATACATAATTTGCAATACACAATGAATGTATTCATGAAATTATTTACGTTTTGAATGAAGGATATTGTTGTCTGACTTTATCAAAAACATTAGAGAGAGAGAGAGAGAGAGAGAGAGAGAGGAGAGAGAGAGAGAGAGAGAGAGAGAGAGAGGTCTAGTGTGTTACTAGAATTCTTTCCTTCAGACCTGAATGAAATACAAAACTCAGAAAATTCATTCAATCAGCAAGTGAGGAAAGTTGAAATAGATTTTTCCTCCCAATAAAACAAAACTTTCTTTTGTACCTCGTATATAATATATTGGACCCAAAGGACTCCGAAAGACCATCTTAAGCAAAATGGATCCTTTGGAGGTTGAAGTCATTTGAGTGATTCTTTGAGGCTTTTGGAGCAGGATATCCAAGGATATTCATGAAGGAGTTTGACAGACAAATCGTCTCATAAAACTCGAATATTTCGAGGAAAAAAAAAAACACAGATTTGAACATTTCAAAACTTCAAGAGAATTCAGAGTTTGCTTTTTCATGTCATTTTGAAAGGGAACAATTTATTCAAGTAAGAAGTAGAATGTAAATCTTGAGAGAGGAAGGAACAGGAAGACAGACAGTCAGACAGGGAGAATGAGAAAAGGAACATAGGGGAAATTTGATCTAAAATAAAAAAAAACTGGACTCTTATGAAAGATGTCTTAATCAAATCAATCAATCAACGCAATTGGTGAGAGATGGAAATATGCTTCGATACAATCACGCACGCACTCAATATCTGGTGCAAGCAGCAATCTGGCCCACCTTGTCCAAGGTTAGAAATAGTAAAGCTTTAGATAAATTGCTGATCAGTGCATGGATGGGTGACCGCTAATACCTGTATCATAGAAAAGGCAATGTGACCCAATGAGGTCTGAGAGTTAACACAGCAAGAGGCCACTTCAACAGTGTTCTGCTGATTCCGTTTTAAGAGTTTATCTAATTTATATGGAAATTGTTACAGATATTTTTACTCTCTTTTTAATCACATACATTTCGCCATTTTTGTTTAGTGTGTTTATGTCCAACATTATCGGGAAACTGAACAGCTTTTCACCCCTCAGCCTCGAGATTTTCTAAAATGTTCACTACAATTAATGTAGCAGTATTTTCTACTCTTTCTTTAGGAATCTTATCTCTCTCTCTCTCTCTCTCTCTCTCTCTCTCTCTCTCTCATATCTAGCTAAGAAAAAATGGAGAGAGAGAGAGAGAGAGAGAGAGAGAGAGAGAGAGAGAGAGAGAGAGCGTGTGTGTGTGTGTGTGTTTTAGGTGTATTTTGCTTGCTGGAAATAGAAGCGTTTCTTCTTCTAAGAAGAAAAAAAAAGATTTCGCCCACCATATCGAAATTCAAGATTTTTTCGAATTAATATTATAAAACAAGTTTTGCAATTTGTTTTTTTCGTAACATCTAGCGGGTTGATTAATGCATTTACCAAGATACAAAGAAATTTACAATGGGCCCCATGTGGGAGAGAGAGAGAGAGAGAGAGAGAGAGAGAGAGAGAGAGAGAGAGAAGAATGATATTCTTTTATTTTTAATCCAAGGTGATAACCAAAAATTTATAAAATATTGCAAGCAATTTCGTAAGCATTTTAAATCTGACGATGATATTTTGAGGATGAAGCAATTGAAATTGAAATGAGCTTATCAGCTATTTGAGTAATTATCTTCCTTTACAATATAATCTACTAAAAATACCTCTGCCATCATATATATGCTGTATGTAAAGATGATACCACTTCTCAATAAAAGTATTTTCCTCTTAAATGTCACCGAATTAGAGATTCATTTCCCCATAGATTAGGATTCCACTCGTTACTGTATCACAAAGAGTAACGATTAATAAAAATGTAATTTATTAACGTTTTTAAAGCTTACTTTACAAGATGGCGTAAAGTAATGAGAAAAATAGGGATATAACATATATGGAAATACGGAAGAAATATTGTAGACTTCTTACTTAGTTTCATTGAATGAAAGAAGAGGTGATGCAAAGAAAAACTAATTATGAGCGTCATCTCTAAATCAAGAAACCTAATTAAACATCCAAACATATTTATATGATATAGAATTATTTTGGTAAATGAAAAGAAAGGAAGATGAAAAATAAAATGTGATTACCTCGCTTCCCTTTTGATAGTCTGAACATGTCTTGCATTTAGAATGAAATTCATCATTACTTTTTCTGTTCTTGTGTTTTCTTCAATTACTGTTGTCTGGGGATTTCCCTGTTACATTGGCAGTGGTTCTCTCCCCTCTGGCGGCGTCAGAGCCCATTCCTTCTGCTTGAAGGGATGAAGTGGCCTCTTGCTGTGTTGACTCTCAGACCTCATTGGGTGACATTGCCTTTTCCATTATACAGGTATTAGCGGTCACCCATCCATGCACTGACCAGCAATTTATCTAAAGCTTTACTATTTCTAACCTTGGACAAGGTGGGCCAGATTGCTGCTTGCACCAGATATTGAGTGCGTGCGTGAGTGCGTGCGTGTTTGTATCCAAGCATATTTTCGTTTCTCTCCAATTGCGTTGATTGATTGATTTGATTAAGACATCTTTTATAAAAGTCCAGTTTTTTATTTTAGATCAAATTTCTCTTTTGTTCCTTTTCTCATTCTTTCTGTCTGACTGTCTGTCTTTCTGTCCCTTCCTCTCTCAAGATCTATATTCTATCTGGGACTTGAATAAATTGCTCCCTCTCCAAATAAAACGAGACCGCAAACTCTGAATTCTCTCGAAGTTTTAAAATGTTCAAATCTGAGTTTTTTTTTTTTTTTTTTTTGTTTAAATATCCTAGTTTTATTAGGCGATTTAGCTGTCCAACTCCTTCGTGATCCCTCTTGAAAGCCGGCTCCAAAAAGCCTCAAGGAATCACTAAGATGACTTCAACCTCAAAATGATCCTTTCTGCATAGGATGTTCTCTTAGATTCCCTTGAGTTAAAGGTTTAAATACGAGGTACTAAAGAAAGTTTTCTTATCAGGAGGTGAAATCTATTTCAACTGTTCTCATTTGCTGTTTGAATATATTTCATGTGGTTGGTTTTATTCAGGGTTGCACAAAAGAATTCTTGTAACTCACCCTATAACAAAAAACTGGACTCTCTCTCTCTCTCTCTCTCTCTCTCTCTCTCTCTCTCTCTCTCTGAGTAATCTATTTGATAAAGTCAGACAACAAAATCCTTTAACGCAAAACATACAGTATAAACACGTTAATCTTATGTTACAAATTGTAGATGCAAATAGAAAATCTAGAACAATATACTTCAATAATACTAAATGAAAACTTGATCTATAACTCTGATATAATTTCTAGTTTGTATTTCATCATAGATAATGTAATTTTAATGTTCCGTTTATTTTAAGGTTAGATTTGAAACCACTTATATCATGCTTGATCAAACCTTTTATAGCTGAATACAGAGAAATGACATTGAGTAAAACCAATGTTACTTTAGGAATATATATCTTCAATTTTACCTCGCACTACGACTGAAAAAAAAAATCTTGATTGCAAAAGGAAAACAACAAATAAGATGAAGAGAAAGAATGAAAATAAGAAGAGGATGCAATATGATGCATTATATTTCTTCGAAGCTTCAAAGGTTGTTTACTTTCTCGTTGCAATTGAAGCCTTACCTACAAAATACTTGACATTATCATTACTCTCTCTCTCTATTATTATTATTATTATTATTATTATTATTATTATTATTATTATTATTATTCCGTGAGCCCGGAAATATGATGAAATATGGACGGATCAATCTGTTTGACACTGAAACCATATTCAGTAGGACTCCAAAACGTTCTGCTTCTCCAGACATCGATGGGAAATCAATTAACATGACATAAGGCGCCAACCCTGTGACGTCAGCATAACGTTTAATATAAATCAAGATTTGTTCAAGAACTGTAAAGGGATTTTCGCCAATAACTTTGCTGTCAGCTCTTGAAGGAGATTCACAAAATGTTAAAATTTGGATCAAAGGTCTTTAGTTAACGATCAACAATCATATCCATGCCAAACAGATTTTAAAGTACGTCATAATGGATTTCAGTAGACAAAGTTTCATATTCTCTCTTCAGTTTTGTGTGTTTGATGTTTGCCTTTCTCTCTGATATCAAGTAAAAAGTTTAAAAGAATGATTCGAAAATAAAATATCAAATAAAATAGTAAACATTGGAAGCATCGGTTTTCTCTTTATTTCTTGGCAGAAAATGGGAAATGTATTTAGGTAAAATTGATGTGAATACTGGAATCATTCTATCACGACCATCTCTTATTTTTAAGTGTTTATCCATAAAAAAAAGTAACAGGTTTTACTATGCGAATAATATTTGTATTCACGGTATTGTTTTCAATCTGTGGATACGTTAAGGATATAATTTTCTTTGAGAAAAAAATATTCATTTGTGATAAGAATCTCATACTTTGATAGTGTCAGAACTTGGGTAGAAATTTTAGTCACCGAGTTAAAAAGTACTTTTAGTATCAATACACTATCATACTTTAGCTTTTCTTTTATTGTATTCGATCATTGTTACAGGTGTAGTATTATAATCACAGATTAAAGGAAGCTTTAGAAAGTAGCTTGTAGATACACACAAGGAAAAAACCTCTCAGTTCAAGTCTTGACCCATTTACTTAAATTTGTGAAAGATGGATCCTTCTGGCTCTCAGATCTTATTCACAGTTCTGAAATTGGGTAAAGACTCAATACTTTAAATCGATTTGCTTATGATTTTGTGACAAAATAAACATTTGCATCCATCCATAAGGTGCTTGCAAATGTGACGTTTTGTCTTCCAACCTTTTCGTTCAGTTTGTCAAGAGATAAAACGGTTTTGCGTTACCTCAACCATCCAAGGAACGAAGAGACTTTGAATACTGACACAGGCGAATAAAACAAATCCTGACTCCCTCTCTCAATCATGTTTGTGAGGATAACGTGGCACAACAAAATGGTTTTGAGAGAGAGAGAGAGAGAGAGAGAGAGAGAGAGAGAGAGATCCGAGGTCTGCAGCCTTCTAGTTAAGACTAATTGGTATTATATGATTCGTTACATTCATACTTCCTTCCCTGACAAACATTACAATTAGAAAAAGTAAAACTTCTTTATATTCTTTAGTAACCAGAATACTCTGCGTTCCTCTCGTGTTTATTTCGAGACACAAGAAACCTCACTCACTTTAGACCTACCTCTGGACATTTAGGACCTGAAGGAAAGGTAGTTATCACACACTTCGAGAAAGAGAAATATTGGACCATTAAATCTTTGATCCTTCTATTATATTCTTCTAATTGAGATGATAGAGAAGATAGAAAATCCTGATTAATAATAAACGGAAAAAATAAATAAAAGGATGAATAATTAATGTTTTAAACAAACTTTGGATGAAATTTCCATTAATAATCTGTCTATGAAAGTTTTTCTTAATGATGCAGGACGAAGTCTGAGAAAAGATAATATACAAGATTTCCTTTGAATAACAATGCTGGAAAAAGCCTACAAAATTAAGATGCTGTTTCAGGAAGAAGGAAATCCATGATGTTAGAATTTTGCTTCTCAGAAGTAACAGAAAATCGAAAGCAATTAATATGAAAAATATGTTTTGTTCAAAGAAATTATTCATTAGTTACACCTGATTGGGCTTCAAAAGCAATAGATCTTATTAGTTTAGATAAAAAAAGGCCAAACAAAACATAAGTTTTTAATTTAGATTAGAAATGGCAAATGAATAAAATTTTTCCTATACTACTTTTCCTCCATTCTTGTTCTGTTCTCAAACACAAGGACTTAGGGGATAGAAATCGAGCTGAAAAGAAAGCTATATAATTATTTTTCCGTTTTCTTTGGACGTCAGTAACAGATAAACTATTAGATTAATAGATTTTCTGTAGAGGAATGTAGATATTTGTGTACGCAAATATGAATAAAACTCTTCTCTTTATCTTTCTGTAGTCACTACGATATAAAATGTCTGATTCTAAAAGATAATCTTATGCATATTCCTACTGAATAATTCAATGCATCCGGGCGTGGAGTTTCACAGGCGAGATTTGCATAAGAACAGATCATCGTTATGTATGATGTTATCAATATCATTGTTCATCGAGGATTCAGAAATATCATTATCTTTCGAATAAAAACTTTCGAATAAATGGCTAGTCAGATCTAGAAGAAACAATAGTATAATGATATACTTATTTATGTGTATATGTTTGTGTAAATAATTGTTTAATGTTGTTGCAAGTCCAAACAAAATGATAGAAAAAAATAGAAGAAGAAGAAGAGTGAGTGGGTCACCAATAGAGTTCCTCTTCTGAAAAAACAGTTTTATTAAGTCAATTTAATGAGGTCGATGGCAGGAATTTTCTTTAATTCTTGCGTTACGTCAAATATTATTTTATTTGTATACAATAGTTGTAGAGAGAGAGAGAGAGAGAGAGAGAGAGAGAGAGAGAGAGAGAGAGAGATTATTCTTCCGTTTCATATAAGCATGATATGAGGTTTGGCCTTGAGATAGTCAGAGAGGCAAATACAGCGTATTGTATCCTTCCACTTGCTTTTCGTGAATCTGTCATTCCCTATCACCGTCAGCCTGACTGGCCCATTTGACGTTTCATTGGAATCCACGTAAGCCAAAGTACTGTACCGATTTCCACTCACAAGTTTTTTCCTCACCCAAAAGAGATTAAAGAATGTATGACGTCAAAAATTGTTTGAGTGAAACCGAATCATTATCCTTTCAGAGTAACAGACCAGGTCAGTCGCTTCCCTTATACGATCTCCTCCTTTTCATATAATTCGCTGTCGAAGCTCCTTCTTCAATTCCAAATTCTTCCTATTTGATTCCGAATATCAACGTGGTTCCAATCACAATGGAAAAACCAATAAATGCATTTTTTTTTTCACATTCTCACCGTGCCAGTGACACTGAATCTATATTGCGAATGTAATTCGACAAAAATAGAATAAAAGGGAATTTTCTGCAAACGGAAAACTACAGTTTAAAAGCGTTGTTTTAGAGGGTTCTTTTTTTTATATTTCGGAGGCAGCATGAAACTAAACCAATTTCCAAAGATCAATCGAATAATATGAAATATGTGACAGTTAAAAGCACTTCCATTGTATGGCATTGAGAAAGCAAGGTAATTAATGCTGATATTTATTCTATTACTTATAGAATTAGACACCATTACAAGAAAATTGTGCCAGATTTCAAAGCAATTCCTCTTTGAGGGACATTCAAGTGCAGTCCTTCTCTTGTATAAGGAAATGATATAGGATCTATGCAGTTAAACAACTTCGTTTGGTCGGTGCATGGTAGGGTTACCACCTAGTAGCCGTGAGGTTAGAAACCCCATCCAGAAATTCAACATTTAAACAAAGGAAACAGACCTTAGGAGTCTCATGTGAGAGGCAATAGGTGAAAAGGAGGTGTGTACACCCAAAAGATAGAAGAAATAATTCCAATTCCACTTTTATTAATGTGTTGATGGGGGATGTCAAGAACGAGACTCAATGATGTCTGTTCTATGCAGATGACATAGTCTTGTCACCCAAGGACAGGGAAGAACTGAATATGAACATATGACCCTATCAATAAAACATATAATTAAATACATATATATATAAATAAATATATATATATATATATATATATATATATATATGTATATATATATATATATATATATATATATATATAAACACACAAATAAGTAGCAGCAAAGCATATAGGCATATTCATAGACAATAATTGCACATACATGTGAAGGGAGTCTTAGATTCGAAAGATTATTTCCACAAAGGTTTTCCAGAAATAAGAAAGAGAAAATACTTAGTGAGAAACATATTTTGAAGCAGGGGACAGGGACACATTCAACAGGACAGCTTGAAAACGATTAATTGATTGATTGATTTGGTCTTTCCTGGCATCTTGACATCGAAGGTCATTGACGCCGTCAATATCTGTTATTATAAATAAAGAGTAAAAGGTTATTCAATTTAAAACCATAAAAGCGAAGATGTCCTTATAAAAGTTAAATAGCTTTCAGAAGACCTGCTTCCAAATTAAAGCAAAAAATTCCACATATCAGCATCTCTGTAAGTTTCACATTTACCAGATTTACGAGTATTTAGTTCCTGGTACATCAAAGTTCAGTTCCCATTTGAAGTTATCGATAATCTTGCGATGAAGTTTACATTTTGTTGCCTCATTTCAACCACTTCCTTCTTGCAGGTTCCTCCTCTTTCTTTGGATAAACACTTTCAGAAACATTACTTAAACTCACTTAAAGGTAAGGAAAGAAAAGCCTCTCTAGTGTTTATTTGGAGGAGATGTGTAGGAGGAATACTGAAAAAAGTTAAAGTTAAAGTTGCTGGTTTTAGGTCTCCACTCAGACGATCTACATCATTCTGCTCGGGCGACCATAAGCCAGCAGGGACTATCACTAGCCCCCTCTACATGGAGTTTGGGCTATAAGACCAGGCACAGGGGTCAGGAGGCCATTCATCACCATGGTGTAACTGGGCGTTGCTTATTTCGTCCTCATATCACGAGTTGGTTTAAGAATCACAGCAAAAACTTTTAGGATAAGTTGAAAATTATTCTGGACTTTAAACGTAAAACAAGATAATATTACCGACGATAAAATAATCCCTTCAACTTTGCTCACCCCCAAAAAAAGTTTTCTTCCAAAAAAGAATTAGAGAAAATTAATTTCCATAAACTGCTTAGTTTCGTTTGAGTAAATTCTCATTAGGAACTCCTGACCTTTGGTAATGGCATGACGAC
>NC_090730.1:11329405-11341905 GCF_036898095.1 Palaemon carinicauda
TTGCCGGGACGGAGGGCGAACCGAGCCTCGAACCTCGCGGGTTCGGGGTTCGGGTTCGAGGAACCGTCCACACTTTCGTTTTTGTTACAAGAATTGGTTACAATACAAGGTTCGCTTCGCATATGTGTACCCGCCTTAAGAGTAGAAAAATCACATGTTTTAACATTTTTTTCTATATTATTCTATCTACCCATGACATCCACCTTACAAATATCTGTGATAATTCTCTATATCATTTGCCCTCTCCATATTTTCCTCCTCTTCATCGCTACACCATTAATTCAAAGAACCTTCATCAACGAAAGAGACAAGAAACGACGTCAGGAGGTGTAACTGCTTCTTCGCTTATTTGTTTGTTTACTTCTTTTTAATCCCAGGAGTTGCAAAGATGTCATTGAACCTTTCAAGGGGATTTTGTTTAAAGCACAGTAACACGAGGGGAGACCAGAAGTTTCTACAATCAGGGGTTCTCTCTCTCTCTCTCTCCTCTCTCTCTCTCTCTCTCTCTCTCTGCGAGTTCCTGTACACAAATATACAAGTAGGTCATTTATCAAAAATTTCTTGAAATGACAAAAGCATATCAAGAAAGAAAAAAGGCTCTGTTGTATATCGCAAGCAGCCTATATTGCATACCCTTTAACTAAAGTCTAATTCCTCCTGAACTTCGGAGTAAATCTTTTGGTGACTTAAACTGAAAAAGAAATAAGTAACTTAACTCTGAAGTTCAAAAACTAATCCAATATCATTTTGAGGACTTGGAAAGGATTAGGTCAATTGCCTCACAATAATGATCTCTAGCTTTAGTGAGTTGGAATTTAGACGACTTTCATAAGAGATTATTTAATAAATTTATTACTTCCAAAGACGTCAAACAAAGTTACGATATTGGCAGTTACATCCAGTACATCAGAAATCAACAGAAAAAAAGAAAAATCACAGCATTGAATCATCAGTATATCAGTTACAAAAATAACATATATGAGATCGTATTCCATTATCACAACAACTGCAACAGACAGTTTAGCAGTCGCCAAAGTGTGGATGACGAGTCAAAATTACGTCTAAGTGGTCATCTTTGAGTTGATATTGACAGGTTTAACGTAAATTTTGTCCTTGAGGTAACAGATTCCTGATAGTGGAGCAATGAAGGCAGTAGTGTTCAAGGTTAATTAGCAAGGTTACACAGTTTACATGAGGTGTAGTGTGGTATATCTGGTGTCTGTCCAACCTGCCACAAAGGAGGATATACCAACCTTAGCCTAGCACTTACGACATTATAACTACGCATCATGAGTCCACGTCGCCGGTACTTGTGAAGGCTCTGCGGAAAGTTATCAAGATGTTGTATGGAAACACTAGTGCCCCTCTCTGCATCCCTAAGAGAGAGAGAGAGAGAGAGAGAGAGAGAGAGAGAGAGGTAAAGCTGCTGATTTATTACTACTTAGAGAGAGAGAGAGAGAGAGAGAGAGAGAGAGAGAGAGAGTGTCAGGTAGCAACATTACTTCTTTACAGGTTCCAAAATGGATCCTTAAAAGCCCTTAATCCTTTTTACTCCAAGACATTATAATGTTGTAAATCTCACTCTCCAGAGTAAGATCTCACCAAGGGGTCATCTAAGGTCATCCTTGACCCTGATTTACGACACTGAAGCTATTTGAGGCTTCCTTCTTGAACTCGTGTTGTGTCTAGTATGTTATCAAAGTGAGCGAAGCAGACAGACAGAGGTTTTGATGCTACCAATATATTATTGTATTACCAAGATTTTTATCAACACGAACTTCATCCAACAACCTACAGAATATGAAACCAAAGTCTCAACATTCTCTTACGTTCTTCATTATTGATAGATTTACACGAAGAAAATATCTGTATAAGACTTTGCATTTGTAAAGGGATTTAGAAATAAGAAGAAAAGTTTGAATTTGGATAAAAGAAAGAAAGAAATGGCAGTCACAAAGAATGAACAGTATAAAAACGGTGTTGGCGAATGTATCAAAACCAAAAGAAATATGAAACAAAAAAAGTAAAATGAAAGAAAGTAAAAGAGAAAGTGATTGCGACCAATACTTCTATTGTGTTTCCATTTCATAACAGAAGAGTTTTATTTTCAGTAGTTAAAAGTGCAACGATAAGAATTTGATAAACTTGTGGCAGTAATATTACATGTATTCGTATATCACTATTGTAATACTTGGAATATTTGGAATTATTTTTGGAACTGGAAAAGTCTGTTTGTTGCATCTGTGAGATTTAGGAATACGTTTAATATCATTTTGCTTACTAAGATAGAATTTGAGTCAATCTATAAAAGGAATATTACTTCCTATCCACATGTCATTGACCAGAATCTTCATAGTGAAACACATTTCAAGATAACCTCTAATTCTTTTCTTAAATTCGTTCAATATTAATCATCAAATACAAGGAGAGTTATAAGCAAGTAATGAAGAGTAGTTTGGGCGTATGAAACAGCAAAATCGATCATCAACGAATGGTATTTCTAAAGAAAATTGTTTCCTTGGAATAAGATAATTAACATTACTGTACCATCTTATAACACTGTCTTGATCAGGGTATCACATACATTGTTGCTCTCTCTCTCTCTCTCTCTCTCTCTCTCTCTCTCTCTCTCTCTGTTGGACCTTGCAATCACCCCAAAACACGATTGACTGAGGGAGGCAGGCTTCGTCTTATTAACATGTCAGCATATTCAAATTTTCTTCTTTTCAGTGGTTGATTCAATAAACACAAAACAGATTACTTTGATCAAGATGTCCAAAAAGGGTCAAATAAGATTTGTATTCACTAGGATGAAATAGATCGTTGCATGTTGAAAAATAACCTTTGTTTATCAATAATATTTTAGATACCCAGAAGAAAATATTGAAAAACGAACATCAATAAAACTGGCCAATTTATAATTGGTTATAAATTGTAACTTTTTTACCCATTATTCGGAATATTTGATAATATTTCATAAATCGCTAATAAATTGTAAGTGGATGAGATTCTGTCATTTTCTGAAAAGTAGTACAAATACCGTGTGAGAAATTTCAAGCGGCTTCTTTAGATGAGTATGATCATGCGCAGAGCTTAGGAATCTAGTGTCAGCGGTAATGAGTCACAACGATTGTCAAACGTCATTCTATAAGAGTACACACTTTGCACGATTGCAGTTGAGGAATGATAAAGGAAAGAATGAAACAATGTGAAAATTACCAGATTTCTAAAGTGAAAATATATATAAGTTTATTTTGCATACTTTCATACTTATAACAATTATAGTTATTAGAGCAGAGAGACAACTTCAACACCGTTCAACAATTTATGATGAACTTTTTGTCGAATTTTTGGAAATATTAGAAAATAAATCAACTATTCTCGGGCTGCAATCGTGTGGTTCTCTCCTTATTCAGATCCTGATTATCTTTTCAATAACTGATAAAGAGAGAAACAAAGGTCATCGAAAAAGCTAATATTCTTTGCTTCAAAGACACACTGGATTTTGATATCCTGAAAAAGCTCATTTGGAATGCAATAAAGAAAAGAAAAGCTTCCAGTTAACAAAAGATATAAGAATCCAACGCCACCTCTGACTTACTTAACTAGAATTCCTTTCAGACTCAACATATCAATTGCACAGTATTTAACGGCCAATTGCTCTTCGGAGATTCGTTGAGGATTATTTGATGAGATTTTGGTTCTAAGTTATTTTGTTTGAATGGGAACTTATTATATTTTTTTTTGGACTAAATCCAATATCTCATACCATGCAGTATACATTATATGCAATTCTTAAGCTTTTAAAAGCAAATTACTGAAATCGGGGCTTACAATAAAGCATTTTGTGTACAATTTATCTTGTTAATCTGAAGATGGAGACTTCTTTGTGTGGCCTTTGCATGATTACAACAGTTCATTACAATTTCTAAGAGTATTTCGATTACAGCAAATTCTTTCATCAAGCATATGTTATTCAACATAATTATGGGGTTAAATTTCAGCCACGTTTTTCTTATTACACAATTATAATCTAAATGTGATATCCAATACATAGTCTCTGAAGGTCCATAAGAGGATATCTAGGGTTTTCAAAATGTACGTCCCGAGGAGGAGAACAGTTTCTTGTGGTTAACTGAACCTTTGAGTTGAGAGAGAGAGAGAGAGAGAGAGAGAGAGAGAGAGATGAGAGAGAGAGAGAGAGAGAGAGAGAGAGAGAGAGAGAGAGAGATAGGGGGGGGGGGCTTGTTAGGGCAATGCCACTGTCCCTTGCCTTTGTCATTCATGAGCGGCCTTTAAATCTTTAAACTTTTAAGGTCTATTGTCTGTAACATGAATCTTATTGATGCAACAGAATGTCACATCATTCCAGATCTTAAGGTGTTTCATCTATATCAGCAAGTAAAAGTCATATGAAATCTGGAATCTTTATGTTTTAGAGTTTTTCAAAAGACCTGAGATTGAAGCCTAGTTGTCTTTTGTCGATGTTGATGGTCATTTCTTCACAATCCTTATCTCTTCCTTTCCATTTTATCTCCTGACAAAGATCTTTCTAAACTGAAGGTTATGCTACTCTTTTTTATATTATCGACCTCCAAATAAGGTAGTTAGAAGTTCTTCATAACATTAAAGTATAAAAAAAATCGTTATCGAACAAAATTAGTGAGTGTAACGAAGGATATATTAATACATGTATAATTAATTTATAAACGAAATTGAAATCTATTAGAGATTGAAAAAAAAATTCCCCGAAAGAGAAAATTACCGGTAATTGATGATTTTAAAGGTAATTTTCGTTTTTCTTTTACTGAGTCGCGTTTCTTTGTTTAATGGAACAAGATAATGACTCAAGGCGGAATTCACTTTTTATTCAGAATATGTAAAATGAAACGTAATGTTTGAATGGCTTTCGTGTAAAAATGTTTATTATTATTGTTAGAATGGTATTAATCAAGATCCCTCTTTATAGATTGCAGATTCTTTTTCTCTATCTCTCAAGAGTTCATCGCTGATGCTTATCCTCATTTCCCCCCTTTTTCCTACCCTTCTTGCTTCATTTACTTTTCCAAAAGAGAGCAAATGCGTCTCCTTAGAGTAACTGGAAAACTCTGCACGTCAGCTTTCCAAGGGACACATAGAGGATTAAATACAATGACAAAGAGAGAAAAGAAAAAAAAGGATAGTATCGTTGTACGACGCTGTTCAAATTGGTTGAAATTGTCAGTATTCCTTTAACCCTGCTGAACACTACCTGACCAGTGTTATTTTCTTTTTTAAAGAATGAAATATAATTTTATTCATTCTGCATTTGAGCAAAAGAACAACCTCAACTACTCATGTGCATTGGGGCTATAAAACACTTAAAAGAGAATGTCTATACCCTGGATATGTACGGTCCTCGGACACCCCTTTAAGGGTATACTCGGACGCGAACGACCCCGACGCCAAAAAAAATTCTTGAAAAATCAGTTTTTGCAGTAACCTCCTTTTTTCTTTTGCCAAAAAAAACTTCAATGAATGCTTAAAACAACTGTAAAGATAAATACTACTCATCTGCAGAAAAACTATTTATTATAAATATTTTAAAAAATTAAGTAGAAAAAAAAAAAGACCTGACATAAAAATTCATAAAAAAAGTTTATACATATATACACAAATCCTTTTAGGAATTGATTCTTGAATGTTTAGGACACATCTTGATGTATTTTGGATGAAGTCAGACCCATGGAGGTGAAGATCTGAAATGAGAAAAAAAGGGTAACTTTTTTTGGCCAAAAAAAATTGTCCAAATTTCATGAATTTTTTTGGGTACCCAAATGAAATAGGAAGTGGCTAATTTTTTTAGGGAATAAACATATGTTATCCTAAAATAGAAATATGTAAAAAAATCTTCATTATTTTGTAAATTACATTTATATCAGGGGCCATATCTAAAGGTAATTTTTTGAGTACTTAGAAATTTCGTAAAAAAATACATATATTTAATATATAATATGATATTTATGCAGGTAAAAATATACCAAAATATCACAAATTCTATAGGGAACAAGAATATATATAGATAGGGCAGCTTACGCTTCGGATATGTCCACAAAATGGCCGCCAACCACACTGACTCAGACTCCCTAATCTGCCACTTGAAATGTAGGAAGGGTATGTCAATTTCAAGGTGTTATTTACTAATCTAATTATTATTGGATATGCATAAAAATTGTATGGTGGGTTGCTGGATAATTGTCGATTATTTTACGACTATAAAATTAAAATTCTGACCCAATAAATTTTTTTTGAAGGGAAATAAAATCGAAAAAAAAAAATGTAAAACAATATTTTAGCTAAAAAAATTTGATGATATTCAATCAAAAAAAAAGTAAACAAAATTTTCCGACAAATAAACATCTAGAGGAATCATTACTCTGTGATAGTTCCTTAGTACGTAGTAATTTTGAAAGAATTGGGAAAAAACGAAAAAATGGCAATCACCGGAAAATCGAACACATACCTATATATACGCCATATCTGGCTAAAAAAAAGATAGGCATGGGTAGCCAGATCATCTAGAAACACTTTCCAACACTATAAAAATATAAGTTTTGCGACACTACTTGCCAATTCCTTACGGTAACATGACTAAGCAAAAAAATGCAAAACAAATAAAAAGGGGCACTCGTGGAAAAATGGCCATTCTAATATACGGCATTTCAGAAAAAAAAAAATTTCAGCCACGTGCTAGGCAAACCATCAAGGCATATTTTCCGACAAATAAACATATAAATGAAATATTACTCTGTGATAGTTCCTTAGTACATAGTAATTTTGAAAGAAATGGGAAAAAACGAAAAAATGGCAATCACAGGAAAATCGAACACATACTTATATATACGCCATATCTGGCTAAAAAAAAAATAGGCATGGGTAGCCAGATCATCTAGAAACACTTTCCAACACTATAAAAATATAAGTTTTGCGACACTACTTGCCAATTCCTTACGGTAACATGACTAAGCAAAAAAATGCAAAACAAATAAAAAGGGGCACTCGCGGAAAAATGCCCAACATTCTAATATACGGCATCTCAGATAAAAAAAAAGACATGCACGTGTTAGCCCAACCATCAAGGCACACTTTCTAACACATAAACATGAAAAAAAAATCAATAATATACGGCAATTCCTTACTACGTAGTAAATTTTTACAAATATTGAAAAAAAAAACAGAAATTGGCAACCGCAGTTAAATACCCAATATACCAATAACTACGTCGTATCTGACAAAAACAAAATCACGCATGGGTAGCCAGATCATCTAGACACACTTTCCAACATTAAAAAAGCAAAAGTTTTACGACACTATTTCGCAATATCTTACGGAAAAATGACTTGGCAAAAAAATTAAAAAAAATTAAAAAGGGACACTCGCGGTAAAATGCCCGACATTCTAATATACGACATCTCAGATAAAAAAAAAGACATGCACGTGTTAGCCCAGCCATCAAGGCACACTTTCTAACACATAAACATGAAAAAAAAATGAATAATATACGGCAATTCCTTACTACGTAGTAATTTTTACAAATATTGAAAAAAAACAGAAATTGGTAACCGCAGTTAAATACCCAATATACCAATAACTACGTCGTATCTGACAAAAACAAAGTCATGCATGGGTAGCCAGATCATCTAGACACACTTTCCAACACTAAACAAGCAAAAGTTTTACGACACTATTTGGCAATATCTTACGGAAAAATGACTTGGCAAAAAAATGAAAAAAAATGAAAAAGGGGCACTCGCGGTAAAATGGTCCTCGTGGTGATGAACGACATTTTAACTAAAAAAAAAAACATGCACATGGTAGCCAAACAATCCACCAAGACTTTCCACAACTGATAACCTATACAAGTTGCACCATTCTACGACAATTTCATAATACGTAATAACTTTGATAATTATGCAAACTACCTCAGAAGGGTAAACTCGGACGCGAACGACCCCGACGCGTCTCAGAAATCGGGGAAGGAGTACAGCTACAGCAATGCACATCTGGACACTACTAGAGCGTGTAGGGGAGACACCTCCTGCAGGTCGATCACCCACAAATTCAGTCACAGGGGTGAGTCACGTGAGAAAAACCCTTTTTTTTTTGACGCTCGGGGTCGCAAACGACCCACCGTACCTATCCAGGGTTAGTTTCCATATCGTCGTCTGCGTTCTTTGCCTGTGACGTCATCACACCACCTGACTATTCCAGCGGCCATACACCAGTCAGGAGTACCAACCTATGAAACTCATGAAACCTAAAAAGACTCATAATCACAGAAAACATGATGAATTAAGTCTTGTTAGCAACAATATCTTTATATTGTAATTCAATATATATTTTATTTGTCAGGATACAAGATCATAATAAAGGCTGTTCATTTCTTCTTTGTATTACCTTATACTGTATCCTTTTGCGTTCGTAGTCTTGGTATTCATGTCCGCTATAATGGGCGATTTCATTATTGGCTCGAGGGGAAAAGAAAAGTCTCTCTGTCTTTATCACTGCTGACATAACTTATCTTTAAATGAAAATGTTATACCAAATAAAACATAATTGCAAAGAGTAAACTTTACATACAACAATAATTTCCGTAATTATTACAAAAATTATAATTGTCTAACAACCTTCCTCCCCTACAGATCATAAATGAAAAGCTTTTTCTCTTAGATGACAACAGATGGTGTTGGAAACTGGATTATAGTAGAGTACCTATATAAACACACCGTGACTATTTCCCTATCAAGAGAAAGTGGCACCACTTCATGGTCAACTCCAATTTTCAGTGCCACCTTGTGTTTGCTTTTTCCTGTTACACTTCGAGATGGGATTTTCATCGACATTTGAATCTCTCTCTCTCTCTCTCTCTCTCTCTCTCTCTCTCTCTCTCTCTCTCTCTCTCTCTCTCTCTCTCTCTCTCTCTCTCTCTCTCTATCTCTCTCTCTGAATTTGTGTGCATGTGTTTTGTGTGCTTGTTCTGAAGCAAGAAGAAACATTTTATAATGGCCAAGGTGCCAACAGAATGCAACCAGGGGAAACAAATGAAAACCGCCCTCAACAAACTAAAAGAAATTTGTCGCAACTTGTCGAAGCCCAACAAAGGAGAGCTAAAACGAAGACGATTAATTTTTCTGTCTCTTCTGTTTCTTTTTCTTTGGGAAAGAGGCAGATGCTTTTGATTGGAGATTCAAGGAAGGGGCGTGACCTAGTTTGACCACGCCCAACTTTGCAGCCTTCGTTGAGGTGTCCCTTCAAACTGTTCGCATTAGACTAAACCTTTTAATCGTTTAGAGAATTATGATGACTATTGGTAAAACCTTGAAGTCGTTAATGTCTCCTGTTTTATTTGGAAAAAAAAAGTGTAAAATTTGTTTGGTCTTGGTTCTGTGAACGACGAATATTGTAGAGAGTACCATTCTTTACTGTCAATACATTATCAGATACATTCACACAAAGTCCACGTATTAACTATCACCTAAACATCAGCTATTCTCTTGTGAAGGGAAAGAATGTTCCTTGTTATTCGCAATACTACGAGCATTGTTGCAGGGTCACAACAATAGAAAATCTTGGTCTCTGGGTATCAGATTGTTTCCAGAATTTGCTTTGTTTCAATATTATCAAATGTGTTATGATCTCCTTTGAAGGCTTAGCTGGAATTCTCCCAAGAATTTCCAAGTGAACACACAACTGCAAATACACACACACACACACACACACACACACACACACACACACACACACACACACACGAGTACAAAACTGTTATTATAGATTTACTTACGTAGATAACAATAGAACATATCTAAGGAAATAGTTAGAAGTAGAACCCTACGTAAACGCAAATATACACAAAAGCCTACTTGCACCGAAATCTATAAAGTAGGCTTATGCAAGTACACAGGCACCAAAACTTGTCCATTTACACATCATACGCCACTGAGCCCCTCTGTTCAATATTGCAGGGTCCTCACCGATGACCGGAAGTGAAAAAGTGTCCACAAATCTCTAAGGAAGTTTCCAGATTTCGAAGGAAGATCCAATAACTGACAGAAAGCATTTCTTTCTTTCTATTTCCCAAAATTGTTATTATTACTATTATTACTAGCCAAGCTACGGCCCTACTTGGAAAAGCAGGATGATATACGCACAAGGGCACCAACAGGAAAAAATAGCCCAGTGAGGAAAAGAAATAAATAAACCAGGAAACGAACAAAATAAAATAGAGTAAAATATTGTGATAACTTTGTTATTTTTCATTTCATATCAGTCTCATAAACATGGATTTTTGGCTGGAAATCAATAGAATTTTATTCTTTACTTTTATATAGTCAATAAAAGATTTATTCTAATGACATGAGCTTGTGAGATAATACTATCTTTATCTGCAGTCGTTTCTTTTAGGTCACTGACGAGGAAAGACTCAGTAGTCACATAATGCTGTACAACACCTGACACACCAAAGAGATTAACCATCAGGTTGACCTTCTTAGAGATTCCATCAATAATAATAATAATAATAATAATAATAATAATAATAATAATAATAATAATAATAATAATAATAATAATAATAATAATTGAATGAATTAAATGGAGAGTAGTTTTGTTTCCTGTGTGTATCAAAGTACATTCTTATAACTTAAGGGAGCTTATCTTATACCTTATTTTCATTCTTATTGACATAAGAGTTGTGATGCGTCCAGAAACTTCTCGAATGATTCTGTTACCTGACACCACACAATGAAGAATCCTCTGTAATAAACGTTACACAAAATCTCGCCGTAAACTCAAGGTTGCAACTGGTAATGAAATATACAGAACTGCCAATGTATCCAGGATCCGAGCAGACTTGCCAGTCCTTACTGAGATATTCCAGCATCCTTGAAAGTTGTGTCCTTATAACAATAATCTGAAGTACAGCAAATATCTGCCTTTTTGGAATTATTCTGTTCTGTCTATAAATGCAAATCAGGGAAGTGATTAGAAATTTTGCAATGCAGGCTAATTTTATGGAGACATCTTCATTCATGTGTCTAAAAAGTTTTAGTTTTTACAGCCACCTTCCTAATTTATTATCTTTTTATTATATATGTGTTTTTTTATTTGCCACTTGTTGGTTCTCCATCCAAGAAATGACATAAACAGGTGTTCGACAGACATAACTATACACTTACAAAAATAACCTTTATTGCTATCTGATGCTTCTTCGTATTTGCAATTAAGAGTTAATATCCTGGGAGAAGTCAAAAGCCTTTTAATAAGACGCAAAATACTTTTAAACCGAGAAAATCCTTATTTAATGTACCTTGACCTGTACTGAACCACCGTTGCCTTGTTTCTATGGTTTCATCAAACCTCACATAAAGAAATTCAATAAGATTAATCAACAGAGATTAAAGACGTCCGTGTAAACAGAATGACATCCGGATGTCCAAACCTCTTTTGGAAATTCCCTTCAGATTGGTTTTGGTGATGTCCCTGATGGTGACATCGGCTCAGATGACTTCAAATGTTTTTAATCTGGCATTGAAATTTTATGACATTGAATGGTCTGAGAAATTCTCATAATTTGGATCTATGTGTTTTGAATGTCATTCCTGGTCATTTTCCTCGTAAAGATCAACTTAATTCGGTTAAGAAAAATCTTGCCTACCAAGTTAATGGTTTTTGTGATCTGTTTAATATCAAAGGAAGAGTAGAGACGCGGAGGTCAAAATAAAATATTTTTGGTCATAACAAACGTTATTAATTAAGATATTTCTAAGCATATCAAGTAAAACAAGCAAAAATTATTTACGAGGAAAAGGTGATAAATAATAACAGAGAATTCCAAGCCACAACACCAGACCTCAGAATATCACGTCATAATATATATATATATATATATATATATATATATATATATATATATATATATATATATATATATATATATATATATATATATATATATATAAATATATGTATTTATTGATTTATTTATTTATATATTAAACATTCCTAAAGAATTTTATCGTTGAATATGAAAACTGAAACAGGCTTCCCTATCGCATGCAACACTCCTGTAAATAGAATGACTTTCAAATTTCAATCAAACACAAAATTCCTTTTATTTTTTTTTTGGTTTAGATGTATTCAGTGAATATTCTTGCTCAGCCTTATGACCTCGTCTGACCTGAAGCCTTTGAAGGTTTGAAGACTTTTTTTCTTCATTGATTTTGATCTCCGGTTTGTTCACTTGAAATTTGAACCCCATCCTTCTGTTCCTCCTTCTGTTCAACAACAAAATAATCCATTTTAGAGCCTCCCTTGGCATGGGTTATGGTGACCTTGCCTTTCATTAGAAGAGACTAAGGTTCGATCCCTGCTTGAGGTAGAAATTTACACACTAGTGCACGCGCGCACACACGCACACCCACAGACGATCAGATTAGACTGAAACGAACGAAAGAATGATT
>NC_090730.1:11344405-11419405 GCF_036898095.1 Palaemon carinicauda
AAAGAAAAACACACCAGGAAATCCATTAATAACTAATAATTGAAATGAATGAATACAGAAGTTGTGTTATTATTACAAAAAGGAATAGTACAAGAGTCATTTCTCCCCATGAAGTCTAAAGAAGCGATGTCTGAAAGGGATATCAGAGTACTGTATGTTACAGCTACATATCCTGTAGCTTTAATTAAAACAAAAGTAAACATTAATCCTACGTCTATTGAAAGGAATTAGTGAACTGAGCAGAAACAGATATTATATCTCAGTTGTAGAATGACTGAATAAATGCTATGCAACGGATATTACTACAAGTTTCCTTTCCCCTAAGGCAGTGATTTCCAACCTTTTTGTGATCGAGTACCACTTGGAGGTCCCGTACAGTCGCTGCGTACCACCTGGTTCCAGAAAAACTAAATTCGATCAGATATCACTTTATTTCTATAATTGTAAAAATAGAACACGGAAATTAACTAAGAAAACAACAACTCAATGCGAGGGCTGTATCTGCTTCTTCTCCACCAGCTGGTCAATGTGGAGCATGACTTTGCTCACAGCACATCGGAAATCATGCCCTGGCGCAGCAAGACGGTTCCGGCTCTTCGACTTGATGGCCATGAAGGCTGAGAACCCCTGCTCGCACTCCCACGTCGAGGGGAAAATCAGTAGCTGGGGAACAGCGTGACGGGCTAGCGTCGGGTACGAGGAGGCCATGCTCACCCAGAAGTTTAACCCTGGATAGGTACGGTGGGTCGTTTGCGACCCCGAGCGTCAAAAAAAAACAGGTTTTTCTCACGTGACTCACCCCTGTGACTGAATTTGTGGGTGATCGACCTGCAGGAGGTGTCTCCCCTACACGCTCTAGTAGTGTCCAGATGTGCATTGCTGTAGCTGTACTCCTTCCCCGATTTCTGAGACGCGTCGGGGTCGTTCGCGTCCGAGTTTACCCTTCTGAGGTAGTTTGCATAATTATCAAAGTTATTACGTATTATGAAATTGTCGTAGAATGGTGCAACTTGTATAGGTTATCAGTTGTGGAAAGTCTTGGTGGATTGTTTGGCTACCATGTGCATGTTTTTTTTTTTAGTTAAAATGTCGTTCATCACCACGAGGACCATTTTACCGCGAGTGCCCCTTTTTCATTTTTTTTCATTTTTTTGCCAAGTCATTTTTCCGTAAGATATTGCCAAATAGTGTCGTAAAACTTTTGCTTGTTTAGTGTTGGAAAGTGTGTCTAGATGATCTGGCTACCCATGCATGACTTTGTTTTTGTCAGATACGACGTAGTTATTGGTATATTGGGTATTTAACTGCGGTTACCAATTTCTGTTTTTTTTTCAATATTTGTAAAAATTACTACGTAGTAAGGAATTGCCGTATATTATTCACTTTTTTTTCATGTTTATGTGTTAGAAAGTGTGCCTTGATGGTTGGGCTAACACGTGCATGTCTTTTTTTTATCTGAGATGTCGTATATTAGAATGTCGGGCATTTTACCGCGAGTGTCCCTTTTTCATTTTTTTTAATTTTTTTGCCAAGTCATTTTTCCGTAAGATATTGCGAAATAGTGTCGTAAAACTTTTGCTTTTTTAATGTTGGAAAGTGTGTCTAGATGATCTGGCTACCCATGCGTGATTTTGTTTTTGTCAGATACGACGTAGTTATTGGTATATTGGGTATTTAACTGCGGTTGCCAATTTCTGTTTTTTTTTCAATATTTGTAAAAATTTACTACGTAGTAAGGAATTGCCGTATATTATTGATTTTTTTTCATGTTTATGTGTTAGAAAGTGTGCCTTGATGGTTGGGCTAACACGTGCATGTCTTTTTTTTTATCTGAGATGCCGTATATTAGAATGTTGGGCATTTTTCCGCGAGTGCCCCTTTTTATTTGTTTTGCATTTTTTTGCTTAGTCATGTTACCGTAAGGAATTGGCAAGTAGTGTCGCAAAACTTATATTTTTATAGTGTTGGAAAGTGTTTCTAGATGATCTGGCTACCCATGCCTATTTTTTTTTTAGCCAGATATGGCGTATATATAAGTATGTGTTCGATTTTCCTGTGATTGCCATTTTTCGTTTTTTCCCATTTCTTTCAAAATTACTACGTACTAAGGAACTATCACAGAGTAATATTTCATTTATATGTTTATTTGTCGGAAAATATGCCTTGATGGTTTGCCTAGCACGTGGCTGAAATTTTTTTTTTCTGAAATGCCGTATATTAGAATGGCCATTTTTCCACGAGTGCCCCTTTTTATTTGTTTTGCATTTTTTTGCTTAGTCATGTTACCGTAAGGAATTGGCAAGTAGTGTCGCAAAACTTATATTTTTATAGTGTTGGAAAGTGTTTCTAGATGATCTGGCTACCCATGCCTATCTTTTTTTTAGCCAGATATGGCGTATATATAGGTATGTGATCGATTTTCCGGTGATTGCCATTTTTTCGTTTTTTCCCAATTCTTTCAAAATTACTACGTACTAAGGAACTATCACATAGTAATGATTCCTCTAGATGTTTATTTGTCGGAAAATTTTGTTTACTTTTTTTTGATTGAATATCATCAAATTTTTTTAGCTAAAATATTGTTTTACATTTTTTTTTTCGATTTTATTTCCCTTCAAAAAAAATTTTTTGGGTCAGAATTTTAATTTATAGTCGTAAAATAATCGACAATTATCCAGCAACCCACCATACAATTTTTATGCATATCCAATAATAATTAGATTAGTAAATAACACCTTGAAATTGACATACCCTTCCTACATTTCAAGTGGCAGATTAGGGAGTCTGAGTCAGTGTGGTTGGCGGCCATTTTGTGGACATATCCGAAGCGTAAGCTGCCCTATCTATATATATTCTTGTTCCCTATAGAATTTGTGATATTTTGGTATATTTTTACCTGCATAAATATCATATTGTATATTAAATATATGTATTTTTTTACGAAATTTCCAAGTACTCAAAAAATTACCTTTAGATATGGCCCCTGATATAAATGTAATTTACAAAATAATGAAG
Organism: Palaemon carinicauda; assembly: GCF_036898095.1. Taxonomy (NCBI): domain Eukaryota; kingdom Metazoa; phylum Arthropoda; class Malacostraca; order Decapoda; family Palaemonidae; genus Palaemon; species Palaemon carinicauda. The sequence goes on from NC_090730.1 coordinate 11,347,421, forward strand.
ATTTTTTTACATATTTCTATTTTAGGATAACATATGTTTATTCCCTAAAAAAATTAGCCACTTCCTATTTCATTTGGGTACCCAAAAAAATTCATGAAATTTGGACAATTTTTTTTGGGCCAAAAAAAGTTACCCTTTTTTTCTCATTTCAGATCTTCACCTCCATGGGTCTGACTTCATCCAAAATACATCAAGATGTGTCCTAAACATTCAAGAATCAATTCCTAAAAGGATTTGTGTATATATGTATAAACTTTTTTTTTATGAATTTTTATGTCAGGTCTTTTTTTTTCTACTTAATTTTTTAAAATATTTATAATAAATAGTTTTTCTGCAGATGAGTAGTATTTATCTTTACAGTTGTTTTTAGGCATTCATTGAAGTTTATTTTGGCAAAAGAAAAAAGGAGGTTACTGCAAAAACTGAATTTTCAAGAATTTTTTTTGGCGTCGGGGTCGTTCGCGTCCGAGTATACCCTTAAAGGGGTGTCCGGGGACCGTACCTATCCAGGGTTAAAGGAGAGCATTCTTTGTGCTTCGTCTTTGCCCGAAAGTGTTCGCGTACCACCTGGAAGGCCCTCGCGTACCACTAGTGGTAGGCTACGCGTACCACAGGTTGGGAACCACTGCCCTAAGGTAACAACCACCACTTCAGGATTACTAGAAATTTTCTATTTATTGTACATTTACATAACTATCTTCTTACCAACCAATTGCTGATCTGTTTCACGAACATTTATATTTGCATAATAAAAGAGATATTATTATATCAAAATTGTTATCTGAATTGTCTTGATTAAAACAGTTTTCCCGAAAAACTGATAAAAACTATTTATCCCAAAGAATGTTCCGTTTAATAGATCTGAATATTCATGGGTTTAAATTACTTTCTATCTCTGTGAGATCTGTTTTCTTCCAACTGAACTTATATATCATACGCAGAAAAGGGGTTTCCATACGTATTTTAATCCCGATTCTCTGCCGGGGGGAAAGCAGGAAAGATATATAGGAAGAGTTACTACATTATCACGGTCTATTTCACTGCTTGTAAGCATACAATTGATTTATCTTAAAATAAAGAATAATTGATATGAATATGGATCATCGTTAAACCTGCAAATACTCTCAAAGGAGAAGTATTCCAGATGCATATAATTCTCTGAGATGCATTATAATATTGTTAAGGATAAATCACTCACAAAATCTAAGTATTGAGGATGGAAATATTTATCAGACTCAATCAGGTGTTCTCCAGGACATTCTGCCATTATTACTCAATCATATTTAATGGCCATTGAAAAGTCATTCCAGCTTATCATTCGAGAACTTTAAACGTGAACAAGGTTTTCAACTTCCTTTATTTTCTAGTAGTTTTCTTAGAAATGACATTTCTTTTCTTTGATGGTCATTTTCTTCTTCTTTTGATAAAGTAATATTTTCTAGTTAAAGACCCTAACTAGATAAAAGATAGCCATGAATGATCTGAAGAGGTTATTTCCGTTAGCGCTGATAGATGTCAAATGTAAATATAAGATAATAAACAGAATCAGACATTTTATAGTAGATTAATATGGATCGAATAGAATGATATACATTCAATTGAGATACGAAAGCCAAATTATTCATTACATTTTCTTTTGCAGGAATAAGCTCATTTTTGGACGCACAACATAGAAGGTGATGGAACATGTGTCGATCTAATCTTTGATCACAGGAATTAAGTGTCCAGTCAATGTGAAACAATACTTTATTTAGTTGATGATGATGTTTGAAAAGTCTTTTTTAAGTAATTATGTAAATGGTGGTTAGTCGACTTTGTGAGTCTGGTTCAGGACACGGCTTTTTTATAATGATGAATCATTCACAGATGAAATGATCTCTCTCTCTCTCTCTCTCTCTCTCTCTCTCTCTCTCTCTCTCTCTCTCTCTCTCTCTCTCTCTCTCTTCCATGACCAGAGAGATTCGAATCCCTATCCAATGAATGACTCGAGTAGTACCATTTCACCAGAGGTTTTTCCTTAAACGTTTCCAAATTAACTAAATAGAATCTGGATAATTCGATCACAATAAAGAAATCGATACTTTCAACATCATTGAATAAATCAATTTGTTTTAAACCAATTTACTCTGATAATCTGACCCTTTTCCAGAGCAGAAAGTCTAAGCATTATTATTATTATTATTATTATTATTATTATTATTATTATTATTATTATTATTATTGGCAGTAGTAGTAGTAAAGCTGATCGAGACGACAAGTGCTAATAGTGAAGGACATTACGTAGAGCCACAAAGACTGTTCTTGGTTGCCTTAATTTTAGCTCGACTATTGAGTCCAAAGGTTTAGCATGGGCTGGACGGCGTCCAGTCTGAATGAAGCTATTGCCTAATGACTATTGATGTTAGAAACAGATATTGTGGTCCTTAATAAATACGAAAGATGTTTAATTGTTATCCTCATTATTGAAGACTTCCGAGAACAAAGAGTTTACTTAGACTCGACAAAAGATCGATTCTCAGGACATGAAAGGTCAAATGACCTGACCTTCAAGATTCTCCACCAGAGGTCAATATCGTCAAATGGGGAATCGATAAAACTCAGTAAATATCAACTTTCTTTTATAATTCTACTTGTTTATAATGCTTAATTCTAAATAAAAAAATTATCTCTCTCTCTCTCTCTCTCTCTCTCTCTCTCTCTCTCTCTCTCTCTCTCTCAGTGTATGAAGTGAAAAAGCCAAATAGTCTTCTAATTGGAGTTTTGTATTTATGTGAAGATGTTGTTGACAAGATTTCCTTTTCCTTCTGTTCGATTCTTCAATGTTGTCATCAAATGAGAATTGAGTCAAGTTCGTCGCTTCCTCAGGAGAGAGAGAGAGAGAGAGAGAGAGAGAGAGAGAGAGAGAGAGAGAGAGAGAGAGAGATCATTCCCTAATAAAGTCAAGGGAATTATTGAAAAGAAAACAGCCAAATTCTTAATAGCTTCCCTTTCAGGTTGAGCATCGAACGCTGCTCTCAAATCGTAAGCAGAACTTGCCAGTTTTGGTTATGCCAAAGATTCCTTCTATTATCGTGAATAATGACCGATACCTACTTTGTTTCATCTTTAAAAAAACTTAAGCAAAATTAATTATTGCTTTAAAAGGAATCCAGTTTTATGAATCATATAGTTAATAAGATGGCCAAGGAACCTGCCACCCGTTGAGATACCACCACTAGAAGTTATTGGGACCTTTGACTGGCCAGATCTTACTACATTGGATCCCTCTCTGGTTACGGTTCCTGTTTCTTTTGGTTACCCCAATAGCAACAAATGGTGTCGTTTATAGTCCACTGTAAGACAAAGGCCTCATATATGTCAATCCATGGATAGGATTTGGCCAGTTTTCATCACCGCGTTGGCCAAGGCGGATTGGCGATGGTGAGAGATTCTCGTCGGATCGCACACAAAAGAAGGAAAAGCAAAGAGTTATCATGTGGTTAAATCCCTTTGGAAATTCCATAAAAAATATTATATTGATGATAGAGATAAATATAAATAACCTCTGAAGATGAATTCATTTGATTGGGGAAATGATGATAATGGAGAAAGTCAATGTGGTTCGCAATCTCACTCTTTGTGCAAATAGGATGGACAGAAAACGGATACCTGATGCTTTCTAGAGCCACCCCTTCCCATCATAAGAGAGGATTTCTGAAATAGTTAAAAAATGTTTCAAAAAATAGGAAAAATTATATTGAAATAAAGGTTACCCAAAAGTCTCTTTGCTTCATTTACGAGTTATTTACGAAATACTGAAAAGAAAAGAGAAATGGCTCATTCTCCAATATCAATAAAAGTATGTCGAGATCTAATGGCTTTTAACTGCATCATTTGACACTAGAAGCATTTTAAATCTATTGACGCAAGAGATAATTTAACTTCAGAGAAAATATAAAAAGGATTTATGCATCAAAGGTTTAGATAGAGAGTGTGAATCATGAATCAAGAAATTCAATATCTATAGATGAATATTTGATGTTGATCCATTATGGCCAGTTTGCATTTATATAATTTATATCTTCATATGAGGATCTATTTTGATCTCTTATCATTAATGAATGAATGAATCAGATGAAAATATCAGACGAATAATGATGATTTTCAAGTATCTATCAGAATGTCTACTCAAAAAGACATAATATATATTATATATATTCTGAATGTAATGAATAATTATTTTACACAGAACACCATTTATTTCTAATAAGATAAAAAGTGATGTGATCTGGTAATATGGCAGATTTTTTATTCCATTCATGTAATCAAGAAACTTAGATATTAGTTTGATCAGAAGGGATTGTAATTTTAGAAGATGCATGAGCCTACATAGAACCAATATAAAATAAGGTAACATACCCGCTCCCCCACGACAAAAAATAGTAATTAGTATAAATGAAACATGCGTCCTGTCTTATGTCCTATTTGCTAAAACACACGTAGACCATCTCCCGGACGACTGTAGTCGTAAAAGATCAGTCAGTCGGCCACGATAATCCTTCCATATTGAATATAACAATGTGGATTTGACCTTTGATTTTAGAAGGAAAATTTTATTAGATTATATTTAAGTTTAGTCTGCTTAAATCATTCATGTTTTTTTTTTTCTTTTTTTTTTTTTTTTAATAATTTGTCTAGATATTTTATACAAACTAAAGGTTTCAAAGGGCAAAAGCTTCTTGTGATTATGAATTGTCGTTTAAAACTATCTTGAAATTACGTCGTATCAAAGTCCAAGACGTTCATAGTTCCATCTTCCTTCACTAATAGATAAATTGGAAGACTTGAACTAAACATTTCCCTTTGAAACACTAGTAGGATCATAAAAAATTTTCGGTCTTTACACATACACACACACACATATACACACATACATACACACAGCTGAAAGAAAAGAGATTTTGTTCTGTTTCCAATTATAAGCGAAATAGAAGGATATTCAAGAATTCCTCACAATTGCACAATACAACTTCCAGTCTTAATCCAAATATAATTTTATGCAGACATCCATAATTGTTTCAAATGATTAAAGTCTATATAACATGACGCCCATTCTGTGTATTTTGTCATAGTTGAAAACACGAGAGAAAGAAAGACGTCTCAGATAAACCTTCCACTTAATTCAATTGATAATTTTCCTCAATCAATTCTTAAAGAAACCTTGATAATGGTAATGTACTTATTCTTATTCTATTCTTACCTCTCAAATTGAATCAATAATACTTCTTCTATAGTATTGGATATGGGCTATGCAGAATGACGCTGGGTCCTGTGAGGCCATTCAGAGCCAAGTAGCAACTGGAGGAGAAACCCAAAGAAGGTGTTGCACTATGACGTGAAAGTCAAAGAGGTTGGACAGCAAAAGGGAGGAGTAATTTGTAGAGCGTATTAGTAAAAGAATAGACTTCGGACTAAAAATCTGCCCCACCAACCCCCAGAGTACTCCGCCCCCCTTATGAAAATAAATTCTTCGACGTCAAAATCCAAAGAAGAAGAAAAAGCAAAGCCGCATAATTTGGCGAAAGGAAAACCACTCCTAATTCTCTCTCTCTCTCTCTCTCTCTCTCTCTCTCCTCTCTCTCTCTCGTCGTTCAATTTTGACTCGCTGGGAAAGCAAAACATCTGCTTAGGCTTAAGCCTTTAAGCAAGCACTTTGGGAGGGAGGGAGGGAGAGAGGGAGTTAGGAAGTGGAAGGAGGGAGTAAGGTAGCGAGGATCTTCCCCCCTTCTATGAAGTTCATCCTCAACCTCATCTCACTTTAGGTCGTCTTCTAAACACTGCATGATGTTCCTCTTTATATTTCATACTTGTTTGTTAGAAGAAGGTTTGAATTATATTAGCGAGATTAGAGAATGGCACAAAATAAGAACATTTTCATGCCGCAACCACATTAATATGCATATATATATACAGTATATATATATATATATATATGTGCGTGTGTGTGTGTAAATATAAAAATTATATATATATATATATATATATATATATATAATTTTTATATATACATATATATATACATATATATACATTATTTATACATATTTATGTATGTATATATGTATATATATATATATATATATGTAAATATATACAGTTTTTATATTTACACACACACACACACACACACACATATATATATATATATATATATGTATATATATATATATATATATATATGTATATATATATATATATATATATGGTTATACATGTACATATATATATATGGTTATACATATACATATATATATATATATATATGGTTATACATATACATATACACATCTATCTATCTATCTATATCTATCTATCTATCTATCTATATATATATATATATATATACATATATATATATGTATATATATATATATATATATACATATAGATATGGTTATATATATATATATATATATATAGATATATAGATAGATAGATAGATAGATAGATACATAGATACATAGATAGATAGATAGGTAGATATATATATATATATATGCGTGTGTGTGTGTGGGTGTGTGTTTGAAATCGAACTGTGTCCAAATAAAATGAGTAATATAAAAAATACCTTTGTATAGGGAATTTTCAACTTGGATTCCTTTTTTTTGTAGAATTCTAATTCAAAAGACTGATATTTTTACAATTAGTTTGCTTTATCTTCTTTTAGGTTTCCTTTTTGCTTTAAAGTTTGAATTCATTATCTATGAGAAATGCACCAGAGCGTGAAAAGTAAACCATTGTGTTTTTTTCCCTCCCATATAAGTCTTGGTGTTAGGATTACATGGCAACAGGAATATTCATTTGAGAGTAAAAGTTCCTTTGATAGAAGTAAAGCATAAGTTAAAAGATTTAAGGAGAGAGAGAGAGAGAGAGAGAGAGAGAGAGAGAGAGAGAGAGAGAGAGAGAGAGTGCGTTGTCTCCTTGGTGGATGGGAGAGTTTAAGGATGAGATGGAGGATGCATGAAAGGAATTGTAGGATAGGAAGAACTCTGCAAGTCTGAGTAGAGACTGAGAATCTACCTATAGAACTGGTACTCTAAGACAGTGTCCCGTGAATGACTTCATCTAGAAAGTACATAAGTAAATCTTTATGTAAAGAAAAGTGATATTTCTGGTAATACACAAAGTGAAGGAGTTTTACTGAAAATGCCAAGACCTAAATAATGTGGGTAAAAGAGAACATAAAAGAAAATGTTGACCGGAGGGATATGAAATGAATATGGCAGAAACAGGGTACTAAGTTTATTAGTTGAATAGAAATACCAAGTACTCTCTCTCTCTCTCTCTCTCTCTCTCTCTCTCTCTCTCTCTCTCTCTATGAACGACATACTCTCACGACTCCTGTGGATGAATTCCCTGACAGATCTGAAGATGACTCCAGAGGAAAAAGCTTCAAGGAGATCGCCTTTGAATAAGATCACGTCTATTTTGTCATGAATGAAGTCCGATGTGCGGTTTTTAGTTCTTCAAGAAGCTAGATTATTCGAATGATGTTTAAGGACGTAGCAACAATTAATATTATAATCAAATGCATGGATTTTGATAACCTGAATATACAATATGTTGGAATGATAAGGTGGTTTAGATTATTAGATAGACTTTGTTTTGTTACTAACATTACATTCAATGATATTCCCAATTTAATCATAAAATCAAACAAAAGGATTATCTTGGCCAATTTTATATGAAATAATTTGAATATAAACTGGCTGATATTTATGAATTATATGTCTGAAATTTAGGCTACTTTACAATTTAGACCAAATATTTTCAGTCATCGAGCTAACATAAAAATTTAGTTTTATAGAACTTTCACCAAAAACTTTGAAGTTATTGACGTTATAAATCCTGAAGGAGTGACGCTGCTTCCTAGACCATTTTTTTTTTTGGATGTTTTTTTTCTTTAATTTTTTTTTTCTTCTTCCTCTTCTCGTTAGATCACGTAATCGTTTCTTCTCTTTACTATGGTTTTCCTTTCTTTGGCACTCTCTCATTTACAGGCTTCGCTGAACAATAAATTCTCCGTAAACACTGATCAAAGCTTTGACCTTCTTCAATCATTGAGCAGCGTCTTTTGTTACTCCTACTTGGTGTTGAACTGTCTCGACTCTAACTAAAAATTATAATTTGTTGGGAATATCTCTTGAGGAGAGAGAGAGAGAGAGAGAGAGAGAGAGAGAGAGAGAGAGAGAGAGAGGTTTCTTTAATCCCATCCTGCTTAGGACACAAAAGTCAAAACTTGAGTACTTTTTATAATCCGATAAATGTTACTTACTCCATTTGTCGTTCCCTCAAGGTCGCCCGAAAGGCGAGAAAGGTCTGTTTAAGGAGACTTTGATAGGAAACATTATCCTGTCAATGACATTCAAGGGTTTTATAAACTACATCAAAGAGGTTTTTTTCCTTCGTTTTTAGAAGGGAAAATTGGTTGAAAATCTTGTGTTCTGGTATGGTTTACTTTGAGGAAAATTAATTTATGAGACAAGAGGAAATTATCTAAAAGATTTTCTATTTCTTCTTGTAACGGATCTCTCTCTCTCTCTCTCTCTCTCTCTCTCTCTCTCTCTCTCTCTCTCATGAAGCAAAGACTGTAATCCTAAGCAATCCATCTAATCCTGTCAAAGTCTTTCAAGTAAGATCGGTTTAGATTTCGAACATCGGAATCAAATTGACTACTTTTTATTCTTAATTAAAGTCATCAAAGGATTTAGTGCGATGAAGTTGAAAGAGAAATTGGACAAATAAAAACTCTAACCAAATTCAGTTGAGATCCATCACACACTTACTTAGTTTCTTTCGTTTTGTGGTATCGGAGTTTCAAGAAATCTGTTTGGCACAAATGATATCTAAATGACACATACCAAGAGAGAGAGAGAGAGAGAGAGAGAGAGAGAGAGAGAGAGAGAAAGAGAGCTGCCTACGTAACTGTTGTTGTAACTCTTTGCATTCTTTTATCTGTAAATAAGAATTTTTCATAAACGGTTGATTACCTTAAAGACTCATTTTAACAAATTAACGAAATTGACTAAATTCTGTACCTTGATAATATAGGTTGATGTATCGGCAAAATTATAATGAAGGATATTATAAAACTTTTTGTGGTTTATTTCTCTACTATATAATAAAAAAATATTTTTTATATAAAAATTTTACAAAATTAAAGTCATCCACAGTTTTACGAAGCAATAAACCAAAGGCTGATGGAGCCTCACAAAATATCCATTAGCAAAGGATGATCTTCGGTGATAAGCTCCAATTGTTCAACATATATACAATTATTGTACTTAAAAAATTGGTTATTATGGAAACTTAAACTTGAAAGATGTTAAGAGGCATTGCCTCTTTACTTTAATAACGTCATAACATTGTTCATGTCAATCCATACTTATTATTGCTTCTCAAAGTTCATATGTTCAAAATATTCTCTACCAACATATTTCGGAAGAAAAAGTAGTGACTATATCACATCCTCCCTGATACAAGATATTTTAAAAGATGCAAGGTAATACGTGCGTTGGATTTTTTTTTAATGTACTTTTGAATGATTATTAAAAAAAAATTGGATACAACATCAGATATTCCAAGTCTGTCTGAGTTGAACTTTTGGGTATACAAGCAACGAAAGACTACTTATTGCAAAACGTGTTCGGAGGAGAACATATATTATCCCTAAACTTTGAAACATTCGTCTAATAAACCTAAATATTCATGGGATGAAATTGTTTACTCTCTCTTTTCCAGGAAAGGAAAACAAGAATGCTGCGTGAGGACACATCAAAATACTCTCTCTCTCTCTCTCTCTCTCTCTCTCTCTCTCTCTTCTCTCTCTTAACAGAAGTCTGTTGATTATGCCACGGATGTTTCTCTAAAGCTAAAAAGCATCCATTCTCTCTTGTTTTATTCTCTCCCGAAGCAATGATTGGCTGCTACTTCGTCTCTCCCAATCTCGAATCACATCCTCTGAACTGAGAGGGATTTTCCATTATCTCGCCATGATTTAACTTTTGGTAACTCATTTAACCTAATGAGGTTAAAAGAACTTTTCAAGGTGATCCGTCCATTTTATTTCCAATATAAGATTATAGAGTAAAATTTAATGTAAACTGAAGTAAATCAAGAATCACTTGTGATGTATGGAAACATTTACAGAGAAAGAAATACAGACATCTGACCACACTTTCCTTTGCGAGATCAAAGCAGGATTTTTATTTCAAGAGGATGATTAATGAACTCTCGATGATATAAATATTATTTTTCTCTCTCTTCTATATATAAAAAGTTAAAATCAGCTAGAAAAGAAAGGTGCCATATGACGTCAGAGTCAGTTCAAGTAAGCTTGGTCAGGGGATTACTCTCTCAGTCGACTACACAAGTATGCAATTCACTAAAAATATTTACATGACGATACATACATATATATATATATATATATATATATACATATATTATATATATATATATACATATATATATATGTGTGTGTGTGTGTGTGTGTGTGTGGCTGCGGGGGCATAAAAACAATTAGAATAGCGCCAACGTTATCCCTGCACGTCGTAAGAGGCTACTAAAAGGGACGGGACGAGGGGGCTGGGAACCCCCTCTCCTGTATAAAAATCCTACGAGGCATCAACAAAGAGAAGGAGCTGGGGGGAGAGTGACTGCTCCCCGCACTCTAGTTTTGGGGTGTTTTAATGTGCGTGGATGTAGTACGATAGAGAGTAAAAGATGTGAGATTGGAAGTATGTTTAGAAGTAGAAGGATGGATGTATTGGCCTTGTGTGAGACAAAGATGAAAGGAAAGGGTGAAGTGATGTTTGGTGAAATGTCTGGTAGAGTGTCTGGGATTGAAAGGGGAAGAGACAGAGAGGGTGTGGCTTTATTGCTGAGTGAATGGATGACAGGTAAAGTAGTGAATGGAAGGAGATATCATCTAGGTTAATGTGGGTAAGGGTTAGGTTGGGTTGGGAATGTTGGGCGTTTGTCAGTGCGTATGTGTCAGGTTGTGAGAAAAGTGAAGAAGAGCGGAATGAGTTTTGGAATGAATTAACTAGGTGTGTAGAAGGACTGGGTAGAAGGAATTATGTAGTTGTCATGGGTGACTTAAATGCTAGAGTGGGCGCTAGAGAGGTAGAAGGTGTCATTGCGATGTAAGGCGTACCAGGTGAAAATGAGAGTGGCGAGAGACTGGTAGATATGTGTGTTGAGCAAGAAAGGGTTCTAACTTTTTGAAAAAGAAAGATAAAAACAAGTATACATGGGTAAGAGTGGCAAATGGAAGAGTATTAGAAAGGATATTAATGGATTATGTGTTGATAATTAAAAGAAGGTTCGGAAGATTGAAAGACGTGCATGTGTTTAAGGGTATGGTTAACAGTATGTCTGACCATTTTTTTGGTGGAAGAAAAATTAGTTGTAGCAAAAGAGTGGGGGAATAGAGCATGTGGATGTAAAAGGGATCTAGTGTGGGTTGAAGAGCTAATAAAACCGGGAGTAAGAGGTAAATATCAAGAAAGATTGAAAATGGCATATGACGAAGTGAGAGTAAAAGAAACTGGTAATTTAGAGGAGGAGTGGAAGTTAGTAAAAGAAAATTTTGTTGGGATTGCAAGTGATGTGTGTGGCAAGAAGGTTGTTGGAGGCAGCATGAGGAAGGGTAGTGAATGGTGGAATGAAGGAGTGAAGGTATAAGTGGAAGAGGAAAAGAGGGCTTTTGAAAAATGGAAAATATAGAGAGAAAAATGTGGAAGTGAAGCGCAAGGTATGTGAGGCAAAGAGGGCAGCTGACCTGAGGTGGGGTCAGGGATTGGGTCAGTCATACGAAGAGAATAAGAAGAAGTTTTGGAAATAAGTGAAGAGAGTAAGGAAGGCTGGCGCAAGAATTGAAGAGACAGTGAAAGATGGAAATGGAAGGTTGTTAAAAGGAGAAGAGGCAAGGAAAAGGTGGGCGGAATATTTTGAAAGTTTATTGAATGTTGAGGATAATAGGGAGGCAGATATAATTGCTGTTGCAGGTATGAGGTGCCAGTGATGGGAGATGACAATGAGAGAGAGATTACAAAAGAGGAAGTGAGGAGAGCACTAGATGAAACGAGAGTAGGAAAAGCATCTGGTATGGATGGTGTGAAAGCTGAGATGTTGAAGGAAGGGGGTGTGACTGTACTTGAATGGTTGGTGAGATTGTTTAATATGTGTTTTGTGTTATCAATGGTACCAGTAGATTGGATTTGTGCATGTATTGTACCACTATATAAGGGTAAGGGAGATGTGCATGAGTGTTGTAATTCAAGAGGTATTAGTTTGTTGAGTGTAGTTGGAAAAGTGTATGGTAGAGTAATGGTTAATAGGATTAAGGATAAAACAGGGAATGCAATCTTGGAAGTACAGGGTGGTTTTAGAAGAGGTAGGGGTTGTATGAATCAGATTTTTACAGTTAGGCAGATATGTGAGAAATATTTAGCAAAAGGTAAGGAGGTGTATGTTACATTTATGGATCTGGAGAAAGCATATGATAGATTTGATAGGGAAGCAATGTGGAATGTGATGAGGTTATATGGAGTTAGTGGAAGGTTGTTGCAAGCAGTGAAAAGATTCTACAAAGGTAGTAAAGCATGTGTTAGAATAGGAAATGAAGTGAGTGATTGGTTTCTGGTGAGAGTGGGGCTGAGACAGGGATGTGTGATGTCGCCGTGGTTGTTTAACTTGTATGTTGATGGAGTGGTGAGAGAGGTGAATGCTCGAGTGCTTGGACGAGGATTAAAACTGGTAGGCGAGAATGACCATGAATGGGAGGTAAATCAGTTGTTGTTTGCGGATGATACTGTACTGGTTGCAGACACAGAAGAGAAGCTTGACCGACTAGTGACAGAATTTGGAAGGGTGTGTGAGAGAAGGAAGTTGAGAGTTAATGTGGGTAAGAGTAAGGTTATGAGATGTACGAGAAGGGAAGGTGGTGCAAGGTTGAATGGCATGTTGAATGGAGAGTTACTTGAGGAGGTAGATCAGTTTAAGTACTTGGGGTCTGTTGTTGCAGCAAATGGTGGAGTGGAAGCAGATGTACGTCAGAGAATGAATGAAGGTTGCAAAGTGTTGGGGGCAGTTAAGGGAGTAGTAAAAAATAGAGGGTTGGGCATGAATTTAAAGAGAGTTCTATATGAGAAAGTGATTGTACCAACTGTGATGTATGGATCGGAGTTGTGGGGAATGAAAGTGATGGAGAGACAGAAATTGAATGTGTTTGAGATGGAGTGTCTAAGAAGTATGGCTGGTGTATCTCGAGTAGATAGGGTTAGGAACGAAGTGGTAAGGGTGAGAACGGTGTAAGAAATGAGTTAGCAGCTAGAGTGGATATGAATGTGTTGAGGTGGTTTGGCCATGCTGAGAGAATTGAAAATGGCTGTCTGCTAAAGAAGGTGATGAATGCAAGAGTTGATGGGAGAAGTACAAGAGGAAGGCCAAGGTTTGGGTGGATGAACGGTGTGAAGAAAGCTCTGGGTGATAGGAGGATAGATGTGAGAGAGGCAAGAGAGCGTGCTAGAAATAGGAATGAATGGCGAGCGATTGTGACACAGTTCCAGTAGGCCCTGTTGCTTCCTCCGGTGCCTTAGATGACCGCGGAGGTAGCAGCAGTAGGGGAATCAGCATTATGAAGCTTCATCTGTCGTGGATAACGGGGGAGGGTGGGCTGTGGCGCTGTAGCAGTACCAGCTGAACTCGGTTGAGTCCCTTGTCAGGCTGGGAGGAACGTAGAGAGTAGAGGTCCCCTGTTTTTTTTTTTTTTTTTTTTTTTGTTTCTTTTGTTGATGTCAGCTACCCCCAAAAATTGGGGGAAGTGCCTTTGGTATATGTATGATGATGTATATATATATATATATATATATATATATATATATATATATATATATATATATATATATATATATATATATATATATATATATATATATATATATATATATATATAGTGTGTGTGTGTGTGTTGTGTGTACATACAAATATACTCATCTATTAAGTTTCCTTTCCCCGAGACCTAACCATGGTTTTCTCTGAATTTCTATCACTTATTCGTACTGGAATGGATGATAGGAACTGAACAGTCACATAAAGAGACTCTCCTTGAATCCATTTTTATCGGCATTGCTTCCTACCATCCACTTAATCTTCACAACCTATCGGAAAGTAATATTCCTTCCCAGATGAACCATTTGGGATATAGATGGCTCAAACACTCACCCACTGAACTATTTCCTTCTTCGATTGGTCGTTTGAGTAGTTGTTATGTAGCAGTAAGAAGCGCCGAGTGTCAGTATAATGTTTCTCTTAAGATCTGCTGCATCTCTTGAACAGTATTGGTTTTGAACAGTATTGGAGGTTTTTGAAAGCAAAGTTCATCTTTTTTATTCTATTTCCCCACCTTTCTTTTATAAATATATTTTAAGGAATTTGATATGTTCAATATTGGAGTAAGATTCCTAGACATAAATTGCTCACAAAAGCTAAATATCCTTTATTTCGTCCCTTTCAAAGTTTTTCTTAAACTTTCTGCACATTGAGGAAAATTCAAATGAATTCTATTAATCTCTGATAGAGTTTTGGGATTCCTGTACTCAGCAAAACAATGCAATCCTCAAATGATCCATGAAGTGAATGATTAATTGGTAAGTTTAAATGTTACTCATGAATGGCATTGGCAAGGAACTGTGACAATGCCCTAGCAGTGCAATAGCTTAGAAATTGACCTTATATGCATATTATCAATGCCTAGGATCAGGGATGGCCAGGCAATGGCCGCTGATGACTCTGGAGGCAGACTTATAGGGTCCTCCAAACCGCCCAGGCAGGAATGTATCCAATAAGAAAATACGATCCTAAATTGTCCTCATAACAGAAAACTAATATATCTGTATTTTCTGTTTTCATTGCTGTCAGAAACCTGGGGGCTGGAGAAATGCTGCTTTCAAAAAGACTTGAGTAGCAGTGCCAAGTAGAGTTTAGAGATCTGTGTTCATAGCAGTCTTTATATTATTAAAGGACTGAAACACTCTTGAAAAAGTATATGACATCATTGCACCAAATGAAGTTGCAGAATGAAGTTATATTCCAACTAATAGAAAAGGAAAGGTTTCAAGGCCACATTTATGTCTGTTGAAAACTGATTAATCAAAATCACAAAAAGGGAGGTGAGTAGGTACAGATATTAATTTTCATTTCATGCATTTTAAATGTAAAACTAAGTTTGACATATTTGGTCCATTTTTAACTGATCAAATTAAATTGTCCAAATATAGACGAGATTAGGATTATTTGCTGAGACAGACCAGTCAGGCATAAAATTGCTCTTTATTTGTTGATGTCAAATTGACGTCACTATATTCACTTGTTTTTGGCATCCATAGATGAATTTTTATTCAAAGGTATACACATTGTCAGACACAGTTTGTGACAATGAAGTGAGCAAGATGGAAGTGGACATTTTCAGGTATCTTCCTAAAATAGATGAAGTTATTCTTTCGCGCATTTACGAATTTTAAAAAATTAAAATATTATTTAATTTTTTTATTTTCATATACAGTAATTGAATGTGGCTTCTTTTGCTATTTAATTGGAGAAGATTAACTAAGGCTTTCAGTAATAGAAAGTATTCTGGATTATTCTCCTTTTAGTTTTAACAAAATATATTTGGATAGTTTTACTTCTCACACTTGAAGAGCATCTACATGATGGAAAATAAATTAGGTTACTTTCCTCTAAGTCAAAATTTTCAAGATTATTTTTGTCGACTTTTATGCTTATCTAATATGAAAGAAAAGAAATTTAAGCCAAAACCGAAAGTTTTTTTTTTTTTTTTTTTGCAAAAGAATTTCCACTCATTTCTCATTAACCTTCAAAATCTGCAAGGAAAGTTCGAGTGTCTTCATTACCTGAAGCAAATATGGAAGTTTGAAGTTTGGAGAAAATTTTAAAAGGTCATCAAAGTTCAACTGTGCATTACGATAATTTCAGAGGGCAAAATGAATTCTTATTTCGTCTGTAATATTTATGAATGCAAATTATAAGGATCATATTATTATAAATTGAGTGCAAATCCAGCTCGTAATTCCTTATCTTTTGAATTCTTATTTGCTCATCTGATGACATATCCAGCATATAAGGTTCTGACACAATTTCTCAGTAGGTCATTTCTTTATTATCTACATATCAGTCTATATGAATATGTTCATATATCAATATAAAGTAAAATTTAATAAATAAAACCTAATTTTCTGGAATTACACGCTATTGTAAACAACATTCTCTCTCTCTCTCTCTCTCTCTCTCTCTCTCTCCTCTCTCTCTCTCTCTCTCATATTGAAACAATATGATCCAATAGACTGGAACAAATCTGCGGAAAACATCAGTAAAATAATTGAAGAAATTCCAAAGAAAATCCAAGTGTTAAAGAGACTTATAAAGAAAGTCTACATCAATCAACACATTCCATCAAAGAACAATAACAAGTCCAATATGGTGTATATGCTGATTGATGCATTGGGAGAAAGAATGCCAAAATGGTGTAATACATGTAAGATATGGTATTCCATTAATAATCCTCAACAACTGATTAGAAAATGTAATGCCTGTAATGCTCCAACACCACCCCACATATGCTGAAATACAGCAAAAAATAAAAAATAGAGACACAAAGGTATTCTGCTCAACATGCTTAGTCTGGATAGAAAATATAATTAAGTCGAGACTAAAGCTGCAATTAGTTGAAGAAGAAGAAGAAGAAGAAGGAAGAAGAAGAAGAAGAAGAAGAAGAAGAAGAAGAAGAAGAAGAGAAAAATGAACAGGATATGTGTAAGATGCAGAGGAAATCCTTGATATAACTTATGATGCCATCCAACAACATACTTATGAAGAAATAAATTATCAGATGGAAACAAATAATAGACCCAAGAGACTCTACTTGGACCTACATACTTTTAGGGAAGAGCAAGAACAAGAAAAAAAAGAAAAGAAAGGATATAGTCTGTAATAGGCTGAAAAGAGGGAATTGCAAATTTGGTGAAAGATGCTACTACAAGCATCCAAAGATATGCCATAATTATGAATATATGGTAAATGTGCGTATTTAGACGGATATGGAGACGAATGCAGAGATCTCCATCCAAAAATATGCAAAACCCTAAAGAAGGAAAAGGATGCAGTTTTCAACAAAAAATGTCGATATATGCATCCTGCAACTATGAATGAGAGTAAGAAAACTCAGCAAAATGAAAAGAAAAACAAAAATGAAACAAAAAAAGAAACAAAAAAGCAGGCCGTGTATGTACCGCACTATGCACCAAAAAAGGCCTTTCAACCTAAATCTCCACAAAGAGAGCCCAACTACAAAGAATGCATATATAATGCCAGGGGTTGGGTTGGTGCAGATATGGGGATAATTGCAGGTTTACACACAAAAATAAGTATGAAGGCGAAAGAACAAATATTATGGAAAAGTTGGATTTTTTAATGGCAGAATTCCGAGAAATGAAGAAAAGAACATCATATCAGAACAGGAAGGAAGCATGGGAGAATCCATATTATTACCAATATTAAATAATGGAAATGAAACACAAACCATAATAGTGATGAATGCACAGGGTTTAGTCACGAGTAACTCTAAAAGGAAAATACAGTTCCTAGAAGAACTAACCCAAATTGAAAAAATAGATATATTAAATATAAGTGAAACATGGTATTCCCAAGAGACTGGCAGTGATGACCAGATAAAGGGTTTCCAAACTTATAGATCAGACAGAAAAAATAGGAATCAAGGGGGAACCGCAATATATGGAAGAGACATAAATCAAGGAAAAGTCTGTGAAAAATACAGCAACACAGAATGTGAATTGATTGCGGTAGAATTTGAATTTGAAAAACTAGTGAATATTGTAGTTTACAGACCCCCAAATACTAAGGAGTTTGACATAATAATAGAAAAAATAGATGATATATGTAGAAACCATAAAGACTGGAATATACTCCTATCCGGAGATTTTAACTTTCCTTTCGTGGATTGGAAAGAACGGATAGAAGAAAGTGGTTGTATGTATACATATAAAAAAGAGAGTAATAGTAGCGCAGAAGATAAGAGGCAATTTGAAAAGCTTCAAGATATGCTATTAGAACATAATATGCAACAAATAAACCACATTCCAACAAGAAAGGAAAATGTCCTAGATCTAGTATTTGTGAATGAGGTGAATTATGTTAAAGAAATAATAGTGTATAACACGGGAATTTCAGACCACAATGTCATAGAATTGATAGTTCATTCCAAAGCAAGTGATCACAGAATTAATAAAAGCACAAAACTTTGGGAAGGATATGGAAAATATAACTTTTACAGTAAGAATATAAAATGGTCAGAAATAAATGAAGAACTGAATAAAGAATGGAAAAATGTATTTATAAGTGATAATATACAGGTAAATACAGACATACTGTACAAAATACTGGAGAAAATTGTTGAAAAATATGTACCGAAAAAAAACAATAAACAAGACGTGTATACCAAGAGACAGAAGGATCTTATTTCAGAAAATTAGAAAGTGGAAGAAAAATCTTGCAAAAGAAAAAAATGTGTGGAAAATGAGGGAAATAAAATGTAAGATAGAAAATGCAGAACAAAAGATTATACAGTCGAAAGAAAATGAAAAAAGGGACTTAGAAGAAAGGACACTTCAAAATATAAAAAGAAACCCCAAAGTACTTTACTCCTATGCAAAAAAGATGAATAAAAGGAGAATAGAAATAGGCCCTCTAAGAATTGAAGGACGGCTAACGAATGAAAAAAAGGAAATATGCAACATATTAGCAGAAAAATATAAGAGTGAGTTCACGCCAAGAATTGCGAATGAGAATAATGAAACAGAAATGAGAGAAGAAAATGTCGAATATCTAACGGATATAGATATTAATGAAGCAGATATTGTCACGGCTATAAACGAAATTAAAACTGGATCGGCAGCCAGACCAGATGGAGTTCCAGCGATTTTGTTAAAAAAACTGCAAACACTATCGCGAAGCCGCTTGCAATACTGCTAAGACAGAGTGTAGATATGAGCGAGATATATGTTAAACATAAATTAGTTTATATAACCCCTATCTTCAAAAGTGGATCAAGACTAGAGGCAAGCAATTATAGACCTGTTAGTCTAACATCACATATTATGAAAGTGTATGAGAGGGTAATAAAAAAGAAAATAATGAACCATTTGGTCAAAAATAATTTGTTTAATATGGGTCAACACGGTTTCGTACCTGGAAAAAGTACACAGACCCAACTGATAGCACACTATGAAAACATATACAATAATATGATAAATGAAAAAGACACAGATGTGATATATCTAGATTTTGCAAAAGCCTTTGACAAGGTAGACTATAACATATTGGAGAAAAAAATGAGAAAGCATAATATTGTGGGAAAGATAGGAAAATGGGTAAAAGAATTCCTGCAAAACAGAAAACAGATAGTGGTTGCAAATGACGAGAAATCAGATGAAGCCCAGGTAATATCTGGTGTGCCCCAAGGTACGGTATTAGCTGCACTGCTATTTGTTATTATGATCTCAGACATAGACTGTGATGTTGAAAACTCCGTAGTGAGAAGTTTCGCCGATGACACAAGAATAAGTAGAGAAATTACTTGTGATGAAGATAGGAACTCACTACAAAGAGATCTAAACAAAATATATGAATGGGCGGAGATAAATAGGATGGTATTTAACTCCGATAAATTCGAATCAATAAATTATGGAAACAGAGAAGGAAGGGTGTATGCATACAAGGGACCTAATAATGAGACAATCACAAACAAGGAAGCAATTAAAGACCTTGGTGTAATTTTAAATAGGAATATGTTATGCAACGACCAAATAGCAACACTGTTGGCTAAATGTAAAGCAAAAATGGGAATGTTATTCAGACACTTTAAAACAAGAAAAGCTGAACACATGATTATGCTTTACAAAACTTATGTGCGTAGTACACTCGAGTACTGCAATGTGATATGGTACCCACACTACCAAAAGGATATTGCGCAAATAGAGAGTGTACAAAGGTCCTATACTGCTAGAATAGAAGAAGTTAAGGACCTTGACTACTGGGAAAGACTGCAATTTTTAAAACTATACAGTCTAGAAAGGAGAAGAGAACGCTACATGATAATACAAGCATGGAAGAAAATAGAAGGAATTGCTGAAAACATCATGGAGCTTAAAATATCAGAAAGAGCAAGCCGAGGTAGATTAATAGTGCCAAAAAGTATTCCAGGTAAACTGAGAAAGGCGCACAGGACATTAATCCACTACGCACCAGCATCGATAATGTAGCGACTATTTAATGTGCTGCCAGCTCATCTAAGAAACATATCAGGAGTGAGCGTAGATGTGTTTAAGAATCAGCTCGATAAATACCTAAGATGCATCCCAGACCATCCAAGACTGGAAAATGCAAAATACACCGGAAGATGCATTAGCAACTCTCTGGTGGATATACGAGGTGCCTCACACTGAGGGACCTGGGGGAACCCAAACAAAAAATAAGGCAATAAGGCAATAAGGTAAGGCTCTCTCTCTCTCTCTCTCTCTCTCTCTCTCTCTCTCTCTCTCTCTCTCTCTCTCAATTTAGAAATGTCACTGAATCGTCCTATAATGTTTGATTCTATCCTCTGACACCCTCCTTCTCTCTCTCTCTCTCTTTTGTCTCTCTATTATAAATCAAGAGAAGTTGATGCTGTGAGTAGGAAAGAGAGAGAGAAGAACTGCTCTTCAGCAAACTGCAGATAGAGTTCGCAATTAATTTATTTTCTTACTGTATTTTTCCTTATTGGGAAAAGGTCAGCTGCTTCTCAAACCGATAGGATTGAGTCCCCCTATGAGGTGGTTCGTGTCTTGACCCAGAACGACCTCAGAGAACGTCTTCTTCGCTTAAAGGTCCCAGTTTCTCTGAACATCAAAGACAAAGTTCTTTCTTTTAATTTCTAGATAAATTTAGCAGCTTTTTCTTTCAACTTCTAACGCGATATCAAATCTATTCTTTTATATTCTAATTTTCGTTTTCCAGGAAAATGTTGCAATTATTTTTTGTAAATGAGATCATGATGAGGGGTAGATGGAGATGGTTTGGGCATGCTCCTCGCACTTCTCAAGAGAGATTAGTTCACCAAACTTTCAACTGGGCTCCACAAGGCACTAGAAGAGTTAGGAGACCCAGGCCTACGTGACTGAGGACTATGAAGCGTGAAGTAGGAGGTGATGAATGAAGAAGTATTGATTTAAAAGCCCAAGATAAAGACGACTGGCAAAATCTATCCTATGATGATGATGATGATGATACTTCAAAATAACCTTACTCCTTACGGAAGGAAATAGATGCGATGATACAAGAACAGTTTGATAATGAATCCACAATATTATTACTCTCATCGAAATGTTTTGAATCCACCTCCATCAGGGCACTCCACCCACTTACATCATTAATTCGAATAACGTTCTCAATGGAAGAGGAAAATTGAACAAGGAATATAATCAGGTCTCAGGACGCCATCCAATAAGGCCAATTTTTCTGTCTTTCTTTCAGGTTTTCTTCCAATCACATCATTTTGTTAATTGAATTTCGAATATTTTTTTTTTCAGTAAATCGATCAGTATCTGACGAAAGATTTTTCATTTCCTGTTGATTATTTCATTTATTCAATATGATTTCATCGATGCCTGATAGATTCTCTTTTTATATTATTCTTTTTTGCCTTATTTAAACTCACTGCCCCTCGTACCTAATTGTTGATGCTAGTTGCAAGTGTCTATCTTCATATATACATACAATTACTGATGACGTCCGTAAACCACTACCCAGAGAGAGAGAGAGAGAGAGAGAGAGAGAGAGAGAGAGAGAGAGGGGGGGGGGGGTTGTTTAAGATGTGATTGACAGTAAGTCAACAAAAAATATAATTGGATCTATTACTCCCGAATCGAACTTCAAAATTAGGTTTTCCTTTGGTTTTGATGAACTCTGATTTCAAGTCGACATTAAGGATAACCTAACAGAGTGAACTAGAGCGGGCACTCGGTAAAGCGCATACCTTCGCCACCGCCACTTTTGTCACCAAGGAAACTCATGTTGTTGTGGGTATTTGATCCAAAAACACATACCGTATATCAGAAGGTATGGAATTAAAATATGCACATTTGGCACTAGTTTCTTACAAATCGGATAAAAATTTACTGCGATATGGTGAAAAGTCATTTCTTTTTTACTTTATCGTACCCTTGACATTTGATCCAACCACTCCCAAAATCTAATTAAATTGTCCTTGGCTCATGGCCAATCATTCCAGCAAATTTCATGAGATTAGGTCAAATAGTTTTTGATTTATGCGAATCACAAACACACAAACAGACAGACATACAAATATACGCCGTAACGAATTTGGCGAAGGTAATGAAAGTCTAAATTTCTTTCCGAACAATGTTATCCACTTGAAAAGACTGAAGTGTCTGTTGACAGTTCCAATTCCTCTGACTGTCTTCCCATAAAGAAGAAGAAGAAGAAGAAGAAGAAGAAAAATAAGAAGAAACAGAGACAAAATTGATCCATAGTGACTACGAGGATATTTCCTCACCTTCTCCTTTGCATTTCATGTAACACACATTCTTCTTATATCTTAACTCTGCCTCCTTTCCAGGAGTGATATTCCAGCAATCCATCTCACCATCCTCAGCTTGGTTCTCTCCAACAATCCTCCTCTTTCCTCTTAAGGAGGATCGTTGGGAATTTGTGACTCACATACCATGCTTGTATGAGAACAAGTGTTTTCATGCAAGAGAGAGAGAGAGAGAGAGAGAGAGAGAGAGAGAGAGAGAGAGAGAGTCAATACTTCTAGTTATAGGGTAAGTTACAAGAACTCTTCTCTGCAACCCCGAATAAAACACAAAACTCAGAAAGGTCATTCAAACAGCTTGCAAGAGAAGTTGAAATAGATTTCGCCTCCGAATAAAACAAAACTTTCTTTAGTACCTCGTATATAAAACCTTTGGCCCAAAGAACTCTGGGAGAACATCCTATGCAGAAAGGATCCTTTGGAGAGTTTGAAGGAATCAGAGTGATGAATGCTTGAGGATTTTGAAGTCGGACATTCGAAGAGGAGGAGACTGAAGGCGTTGGAAAGACAAATCTTTAGAAATTCTAATATTTGAGGCAAAAGAAAAGTTAGTTTTAAATAAATTAAACCTTCCCAAAACTCCGGTTTTGTCTTTTCATTTCCTGTAGAAAAGGAAACGTTTATTTAGCCTATAGATGTGACGGAATTTGTGAGAGAGGAAGAGACAGAGAGACAGACAGAAGGACAGAGAAAAAGAGCAAAAGGGAAAATTTTACTTATTAAGCTAACTCGTTTGAGGATTATCGATATTTAAATCAAATCAGTCAATCAACATAAAAGGAAAGAGATGGTAACAAGCATGTATAGGCCTTCACACGCGTCACACTTACAATATCTGGTGTAAGTGGCATTTTGTCCAGTCTGTCACAAGATTAGAAACACTTTAGATACAATGCTGATCATTCATTAATAATGATAACAGATCAAACAAGAGCCTCATCTGAGGATATAAATCATTTGAATGCAGATTGGCCATAATATTTCAACATCAAGTATTTATCTACAAATATTAAATTTCACGATTCATGATTCACACTCTAATTATCCAAACCTTTGATGTATAAATTCTTTTTATATTTTCTTAGAAGTTAAATTTCTCTCGCGTCAATAAATTGAAAATGCTTTTAGTGTCAAATCATGCATGTTAAAAGCCTTTAGATCTCGACATACTTTTATTAATATTGGAGAATTAGCCATTTCTCTTTTCTTTTCAATATTTCATAAACCAGCAAGGAATCTTTTGGGTAACCTTCATTTCGGTTCAATTTTTTCGTATAATAATAATAATTATAATAACAATAATAATAATAATAATAATAATAATAATAATAATAATAATAATAATAATAATGACCTTGAATTTTAGGTTATATGCAGTTGTTTAAATATTCAGAAATCAATAGAAAAATCCTATGCAGTTCTTGATGATTTTTCATTCGTTATGGAATGAAAAGTGATTATTTTTAGTTCCAGAAAGCTTGTAGGACGAATCCTTTTTAGAAAGTAACTGTTGTAGTACAGCAGTTGCTGATTTTGTAATTGTTGTAAATATTACGTTAGATTTTATCCCCGTCTGTTTCCTTTGCGTGGGAAGAGATTAATGATCCAACCAGCTGATACTGTTCGGATGAAAACTAACTAAAGCCAAAGTCAATATAGATCATTAGCAAGGAATGAGACACCTCTGATGCAGCAATAAATTCTTCACAATTAAGGCAATTCAACTTCCCGTTGAATAATGTTCATTTATACCTGTATCATAAAATGACAGAATAATAAACATTCATGAAGTACAGCGCATTATTTTTGGAGCCAACGTTCGTTTCATGAATTATAAGACACCCACAAATTTATAACCAAAATTACAAAAGGAATGTCACATCTAGGCTATAATTTATTCATAAATAATGGTTTATGTCGTAATCCAATCTCATAAACATACGTAATGTACTGATTGCTGTAATTATAAAATTTTTGATTTTGCAGCAATTGGTTTAACAGATTTGTGGATCTGTTTTGTATCTTTGTCATTTGCAGGAGGTTTTTTCTTGTGCTCAGGAAACAAAAGGGGTTACGAGATGCTTCTTAGAAAAGGGCCAGTTATAGGAATCAATGAAATGGGACAGTGTTTAATGTCGTCCATGAATTAATAGAGCAGAATAGTAATGAGACATATTCTTATGTTTTAAGCATACCATTTAACTTACTATTCTTTTTTTCTTGTTTAACAACTAAATAATTGCAACTCTGGACGGGTATTATGTTTGGAACTTGTAGTTTCCCTCGTTGAATGTCCCTCACTATCACGATAATTACTTTTTAATTCTCCTATCTATACATCTTTATCTTCTCAGTAATACTTCAATTTATGTATGTATGTATATATGTATGTATGTATGTATGTATGTATGTTATGTTCAGTCATTCCATACTTCATTTTATGTATGTATGTATGTATGTATGTATGTATGTATGTATTTATGTTATGTTCAGTCATTCCATACTTCAATTAAGTATGTATGTATGTATGTATGTATGTATGTATGTATGTATGTATGTATGTTCAGTCTTTCCATACTTCATTGTATGTATGTATGTTCAGTCATTCCATACTTCCTTTTATGTATGTATGTATGTATGTATGTATGTATGTATGTATGTTATGTTCAGTCTTTCCATACTTCATTTTATGTATGTATGTATGTATGTATGTATGTATGTATGTATGTATGTATGTATGTATGTTCAGTCTTTCCATACTTCATTTTATGTATGTGTGTATGTATGTATGTATGTATGTATGTATGTATGTTCAGTCTTTCCATACTTCATTTTATGTATGTATGTATGTATGTATATATGTATGCTTTTAAAGGCTGCTCATGAATGGCAGCTGTGGCTTTTCTATTGCATATATTAACAGGCAAATTATCAGGGTCAGAGAAAATACGTTTAATAATGATCATTGAAATTTTCACTTAGATTACGTAAATTAATTTAGGAGCCATTTGATACGACGCCGAAAATAATCCTTCCACTCATAACAAAAACCTTCTGCTGTGGTTTTTCTATAGAAGATATCAACATGAAAAATGACATAGACAAAGTAAATTTCAGTGTGAGGAATCTCTGAAAATGTCATTTAGATATGTGAATTAGTCTAGAAGAAATTTACGTCTGGAAATATTTCCGAGTTTCAAAATATTTTCCAAGGAAAATGTGAAACAAACGGGGTCAGATCTTCAAAGCCATTCGCTATGCTAATTACTTACAATTCGTAATTGTTTACTTGTTAATATTAATAAATGGCTTCTGTTGGGCAAGCATATAATGTTACGCACTTTATTTTTTCCTGGAATTTTCCTTTGAAGAAAAATTGGTATCCAAGCAACACCAAGATAAATGGCAGCTCTGAATTTTCAATGGCATGTATCGATATAAAAATTGAAAAGCAATGAACCCTGCTGTGAAAATCAATTGGATATCTCTGAAACTATAGGCAGAGTTTACCGCCCAACATGGATTTTTTTGCTAAAAATTGTAATTTTTGTACAAAAAAATTACCACCAGGGCATGTCTATAGCAGCTATGATCATGAAATCTGTCCGAAGCAAAGGTTATGTAGATCCTAACAATCCATGAAAGTTTCACATGTATATCTCTATTGGTATAGGAGTTACTGACCCCGCTGTCGAAAATATCAGCTTCCCCTCCCCCTGCCCTCCCTCCGATCTCTACAGTGAAAGGGAATGACCAGGCTATTGGAGGGAGGGGGGGGGGGGAGGGTGTTATTCGCTCACTTCGTTCGCGACAAATATTTTAGTTCTTCATTTCAAAGTCTATCTATGTAGATCTTGCTTCATTGAAGGTCACTCATATCATTCGCAAAAATAAGGATTGTTTCTCGCCTTTTTTAAATGATTATCATTATTATATTATTAATTATTTTGTATTGTATGATAAACACAATCAAAGCACAGACCAACGTTGAATGTTTAGTGATAAATGATGAGTAATATTGCATTGCAAGTTATTGTAATGAGAACTGACCTATAAAGAGTCTGACTCATCAGATTTGTTGACGTAGAGGCGAAGAATACTTGGGTTAATAAGGCATAAAATCACCTAATGTCAAACCAGAACTTCGAGTGATAATTTCAACTCCAGGACCTGACAAACGGAAATTGGAACACTAGATTAATTAACAACTATGAATTCCCGTGGATTCTATGACAACTTCATTTGCATCGATATTTAAGAATCATTTTAACAGAACTGAACTATTAATTATCATAGATTATAATTCTTATAGTTCATCGTAAAAGGGCAAAACAATCCAATATGGAAAGATAAAGTCAGGCAAAACTTTAGAAATCTGAAGAACATTCAAATATGGCATCGCTGGATCTAAACAAGATTTCGCTTTTGAAAAGTCAAGTGGAAATATCAGTACTAGTCCTCATGGTCACAGAATGCACGATCATAATCATTATGAAAAAAGATCATTGTTTTTCCACAACATCTATATTGCATTTTATATTGCTTTTGCACATTCAATGCATATAGTAAATGCACTTCAATGTAATTAGGATATGATAAGTAATTAGATATTTGGATTAGAGTCGATATTTTTCTTGCCATCTTTTGCACATTTGCAGGTGACCACTTTGTGGTTATTGATTTGGTATAATTCCACTTATGGAAAAATTATCTCTAATTTTGACTTTAAACCAATTCCCAACACCATCTGTTGTCAACTAACAGAAACAGCTATTCATTTCTAATCTGTAGGGGAGGAAGGTTCTTAGACAGGAGTAATTGTTGTCATATACACGAGAGTTATTGCTGTACATAAAGTTTACTATTTGCAATTAAGTTTTACTGTATTTGGTATTAAGTATTCCTTTATATATGAGTTATGTCAGAAGTGATAAAGGTAATGACTTTTAAAGACAGATAGACTTTCTTTTTCCCCCAAGCCAATAATGAAATCGCCCATTATAGACGATATGTATACAAAGACTGCC
The DNA here is from genome assembly GCF_036898095.1 of Palaemon carinicauda. Lineage (NCBI taxonomy): Eukaryota > Metazoa > Arthropoda > Malacostraca > Decapoda > Palaemonidae > Palaemon > Palaemon carinicauda. The sequence continues at coordinate 11,375,177 of NC_090730.1, forward strand.
AACAGATAAAAGGTCATAAAAAGAAGAAATAAACAGTCTTTATGAGCTTGTATCCCGACAAATAAAATACAAAATAAATTACAATATAAAGCTGTTGTTACTAGCAAGACTTAATCCATCATATTTTCTGTGATTAAAAGTCTTTTAAGGTTTCTTAAGTTTCATAGGTTTTTCGGACTGGTGGATGGCCACTGAAAAAGTCAGGTGGTGTGATCACGTCACAAGCAAAGAAAGCAGAAGACGAAATAGAAACTGCAAACTCATTTTATTTCAAATGTTTTTATTGTCTCAATGCACATGAGTAGTTAAGTGTGTTCATTTGTTACGATACAGAATGAAGAAAATTATATTTCATTCTATAAAACAGAAAATAACACTGGTCAGTTGGTATTCAGTATCTGATAATTTCAACCAATTTGAACAGTGCCGTACAACGTTACTACGTATTATTCAATCCTTTTTTCATTTCTCTCTTTGTCATTGTCTTTCATCCTATATGTGTCCCTTGGAAAGCTGACATGCAGAGTTTTCCAGTTACTCTAAGGAGACGCATTTGCTCTCTTTTAGAAAAGTAAAGGAAGCAAGAAGGGTAGGAAAAAAAGGGGGGGGGGGAAATGATAAGCATCAGCGATGAACTCTTGAGAGATAGAGAAAAAGAGTAAGCAATCTATAAAGAGGGATCTTGATTATTACTATTCTAACAATAATAATAAACACTTTTACAATAAAGCCATTTAAACTTTCCGTTTCATTTTGCATATTCTGAATAAAAAGTGACTTCCCCATTTAAGTCATTATCTCGTTCCATTAAACAAATAAAAACGAATCAATAAAAGATAAACGAAAATTACCTTTAAAATCATCAATTACTTTTCTCTTTCGGGGAATTTTTTTTTTTTTTTTTAATCTCTAGGATATTTCAATTTCGTTTATAAATCAATTATACATGTATTAATATATCCTTCGTTACACTCACTAATTTTATTCGATAACGATTTTTCTTATACTTTAATATTATGACAATTAGAACTTCTAACTACCTTATTCGGAGGTCGATAATATAAACAAAAAGTAGCATAACCTTCAGTTTAGAAAGATGTTTGTCAGGAGATAAAATGGAAAGGAAGAGATAAGAATTGTGAAGAAAGGACAATCAACATCGACAAAAGACAACTCGGCTTCAATCTCAGGGGTCTTTTTAAAAAGTCTGAAACATAAAGAACTCCAGATTTCATATGACTTTTACTTGTTGATATAGATAAAATTACTTGAGATTTGGAATGGTATAAAATTCTGTTGCATCAATAAGATTCATGTTACAGACAATAGACTTTAAAGTTTTAAAAGTTTAAAGGCTGCTTATGAATGGCAGAGGCAAGGGACAGTGACATTGCCCTAACAAGCAGGGACAATGCCCTAGACACTGACCATATATTCATATGATAAGCACCCAAGCCCCTATCCGTCAAAGCTAGGACCAATGAGGGCCTGGCAATGGCTGCTGATTACTCAGCAAATAGACCTTAGGTTCCGTCAACCGCCCACCCCCCTTTCTAGGTCACCAGGATGGTGAGGTTGCAGTGGCCAAACGAAGTAACAAGTTTGTTCGAACCCCAGTCTGGTATTCACCAGTCAGGGACGTTACCACAATGTTGGGAGCGTCCCATTAGATCTGAGCTGTATATGATCTCTAGTTCAGTTTACCCATTGGAATTTAACCAGTTTGCGTTGTCTTTGAAATGTCTGTTTTTGTTCTTTCCTTCTCAATGAAACTGGGGAACGCAAAGGTTTTTACCAGACAACGTTTTCTTTATCACTATATTAATACATGATATCGAATGGGAAGGTTTTAATGAACGTGTCTCTATTAACTCTTTTACTTCCTGTCATACTCATATCCATAGCAGTACTAAGATAAGAGTAAGAAAAGCAAACTGTTCTGTTAGGCGAAAATATGTATTAGGTAAAATTTAAATTTGTTAACTGTAAAATTCAAGCATAGTAATGGAAGTATCGAATGAAAACCAAATGAATTGGTTATTTTGGATGAAGGAAAGAACTAATATGTAAAGCGATAAATAAATAAACCGGAGAATAACAATGTATAGACATTGCACCAACCAAGGGAGAAAAATGTCTTCAAACAATTCGCTAAAAGTGAAAACCTGCAAATTATTTGTCTGAGCAAACACATTCGTTGAATTCGCTTGGAAAAAAAAAGAAGGAATTTTCTCTTTGATTGCCATCTGAAAGTCAATCCATTCACGCGAACTCTTATATAGCTAACGATAAAATACTATTTCAGTTTTTGATATTTAGAAAACGAGAAATTAAAAAAGATATTAGACATGATATCCTGGGCTCTGGTGTTTTTGCCTAAATTTTTTGTTGATATTTCTCACGTTTTCACCGTAAAATATTATTTTCCTGTTTGACATTAAATGTTTGAACAAATATCTTGACATGTGACGTCTTATGGTGAACCCAAATATTTTCATTTGGCGAATGTCCCTCTACTCTTCCATTGAAATTAGACAGACCAAAAAATCCTGTAACTTAGTAAGCAAGATTTCGCATAACAGAAGAAAGAGGATATTTAAAAATGAAATGACCAAGGACGACATTAAAAACACATAAATCAACATTATTGAAAGATATCAAACCATTCATTGTTATAATCTATTTCAATACTAGCTTCAAAGTATTCAAAGTCATCTGATTCAATGTCACCACCAGAGACCTTGCCAAAACCTGCCATAATCCTTATTGAATGAAGACATCTGCCATATAAGAATAGGCTGCTTCCTACATTTTCTGAGAGAGTTGTCCCGGACTCCCGGTCCACCAGTGGTTATTGGTTGGGCGTCACATCCCAAATGGCTCCTTCCTCAGATGAGTCTAAGGTTTCTGGCTAACTCTCTCTGCCTCACGAGATGAGTATGTTGTTGTAGTTGGGGATGACCTATATTATGAATTATTCATATTATGATGTTTACATCATAATACCTAAATTAAATTAAGAAGGAAATAATATGGACTGAGAATGAAATATTATTTAAGGTTAAATGCTTAAAGGCCGCTCATGAATGACAGAGGCAAGGAACAGTGACATTGTCCTAGCAAGCAGGACAATGTCCTAGGGATTGTCATCACCCAAGCCCCTCTCCATCCTAGCTAGGACCAGGGAGGGCCAGGTAATGGGTGCTGACATACAATCTATGTGGATAAATGACCCACTTTTTGAGATTAGTAAATCTGTTTCACCCAGGTGATTATTATTATATCGGGCACATTGACACATTACCTCAAATACGCAATGTAGGGAAGGAGACGAAGGATTGACGCATTTATTGTTTGATAATATTTTCCTTTTGGATTTCCGCTTCCACGAAAAGTTCTAAAGAAATTTCTTTTGTCCTCACAAACTCTAATGAAAGATGTGAAGTCTATTTTGGGATATTCATCCTAGAAACAGAGTAACATTGTCTCTAAAAATCAGCATTGTTGTAGAATATCAATAACTTTTCTTTCATACATTTTAAATTTTTACCCATTCCATCAAATCATTATTTGATTATGCCATTGGAAAGGATGTGTGTGTGTGTGTGTGTGTGTGTGTGTGTGTGTGTGTGTGGCTGTAGCAGGTTAAATACATTAAACATGAAAACTACAAAGAGAGATTATTGTCGTCTGATCCTAGTCATCGTTCAATGGATAATTGGGATCTTCAATTTCATCGATCAATTCGCATGAATTAATAATATCATAAATGTATGCAATAAATAATAAGGGAAGAAATTATAATGACATATGAATTGATGATATTTCGGATCTGTTGTTGAAAATACATTGAGTAAAGGCAGCCTATAAGTCAGCGCTTTAGTGATGTAGAAACGCTAATCTTAACCTTTGATTCCATACACTCCCAGCTTTGATTTACTTATCAGACCTCTTCGTGAGGCCTGTTTACGAAATCAAAACAAATATAGAACTAATCATACCAAGGTTGTTTCTTCCTGATAAACAGATAAGGTAGAACATGACTCTAAAGTTCACTACACCAATCCATCTTAATTAAGAAAAACTTGTTGTAGAGATTTCTTAATTGGGACCCTCTTCTCTGTTGGGTTGACTAAAGGATCACCAATTCTTATCTAAGATGATAGAAAGGAATCTTATGTGCTTGTTGGATGATCTCAATGCTCACCATAGGGAGTAACTGCATTCTATTTCCTTACTATTCACCATGTCTTAAGTCCTTTGGACTACTCACAAGTCTAGTAATTGCTTGGACTTCGTAAACGTTGACTCCACTGGAGTTATAACAGGCAAGCCTGGTTCTCCAGTTGGGACGCCTGATCATGCCTTAGCTTCGTTGGTAATTAAGACTGAGCAGCCTGTCCCTGTGTGTCAAACTCTTGTAAGATTACATAGAAAATACCAAGTAAATATACATCAAATATCATGCAGACTAGAATCACATTTTGAGTGAAATTTAGCATTTGAATTTGTCATAAATGTAAAAAAAAAGGGTTAAGTTCGTTAATCCCTTGTCATTTGCTTCAATACCAAGTGAAAGACAAACTCTGATTCAATGATGATTGTAGACATGCTTATCTGGAGAAGCAGGGGAGGGGGCCCGTCATCTTTCGAAGGATAACAGATTAGCTTGGAGATTTTACTCAGAGGACTTAGGCTTCAACTGAAAAGGAATACAAATTAGCCATAAAAGAAACCATTTCTGGTACAACCCAGTAACATAAGATGTGGGCTACCATCTGCACTCTTTGGTGTTGACTTAGCAGTTTCTCCTTTACGTAGACCAGATGGCTCTTTCACTCACTGTCCAAAAGAAAAGGCAACCCTTTTGGTTGATGTCTCTGACAGTGAGCAAAGTAATGAGAAATTTAATCTTCCTTATTCCAGTCTCTGACAATATGGATTAAAGTTTGAAGTATTTTAGCATTTGCACATAAGGTCATATATATCTTGGTCTATCTTAAACCTACGGCCTCAACATATTTATTTTACACCGTGAGTCAATTGTTTTTGTAGGTGTCAATGGAAAAATTGGTTCCAACGGCCTTCGGTGTCCAGCAATAGTGATTTGAATATATCAAATTCAAAAAGGAAATAATGATTAAAATTACTTTTGATCTAAAATATATTGGCCACTTTTTCACTCTTTATAAATTATTCTATCTCATAGATCTTTTAGCACATATTTCATTTTAATGCTTTGTTCAGAGAGAGAGAGAGAGAGAGAGAGAGAGAGAGAGAGAGAGAGAGAGAGAGAGAGAGAGAGAGAGAAAGTCATATTTTCAGTGCGAGTCGAAAAAATCGTACAAATTTCATATGAATGCACAAACTCTGATTTTATTCACAAATCTCTCTCTCTCTCTCTCTCTCTCTCTCTCTCTCTCTCTCTCTCTCTCTCTCTCTCTCTCTCTCTCTCTCTCTCTCTCTCTCTCTCAAAGTTCAATCATGTCACTATATTTGCAAACACCTAAGGCCAAACTTTTCCAGACCATTTTCTCATTTCCAAATATACTAATTAATGTTCTTCGGAAACTAAAACTTTCCCAAGCCTTTGCCTAAACACAGCTTCAAAAAACATTCCTTCAATTACTATTTCTTTTGACCCTGGTCAAATAAATGCTCTCTCCCAATTACTTCATGACTCCTCAAACTTTCCTAAATAGTGGAAGGTGATGATGAGATAGAAAACTTTTGTGGAATGAATGAAAAGTTTATGATAAAAGAAACTGAGCAAAATCCCTTGCAGAGAACTCACCCATTTTGGCAGACATCGGACTTTTTAGAAGAGACTAAACTTACCTCATGCAACTTTCGGTATCTTCATCGCTTGAGCAGGACAGATAAAACTGTATTCATTAAAACATTTACTAAAACCAGGTTGATAACGTTTCCATCAGACTTCAGACGAATATGCAAAAGTTGTCTTTTTCGCCAAGAAGTGTTTCGGTCCACACCAGACACCGAATATAAAATCTGATCTAGGTTATTTTCTTATATATTCAAATTTCTGACAATATATTATTTTTATTATTATTATTATTATTATTATTATTATTATTATTATTATTATTATTATTAGCTAAGCTACAACACTAGGAAAAGCAAGGCGCTATAAACCTTATTACAGCCCCAACAGTGAAAAATAGCCCAGTGAGGAATTATCCATGTTGAGCTTATCTAATGACTCACTGGAGCACTAAGGGTTAATCTATACGGAATCAACATTCCAGATAAGGAACTTTATCCTATTCAAACAAGTGCTGCCTTGAACATAAGAAAAATCTAAAAGCCGAGAAATGTTCCCATTCACTCACTACAGAGACTCGGAAGTCTCTTGGGTAAGAGCAGACATTGCCCTATGCATAAATGGATGAAGGGAGAGAGAAAAAATAATAAAGGAAAGTTATAACGCCTCTGAATACGTGATGATTTCCTACATACTCTGAGCGACTGACACTCGGAGCACCAAAGGAGATACTTGGAAGGATAAGTTGGCCTTGTTGGGTAACATATTCGGTCCTTTGGGTATAAAGCGGAGATATTTTTCGAGTGAATCATCCCATATATCTGATTTACTTCTTGTGAATAAATAAGTGAAATATTCATGATCTGGGATGATAAAAAGAAGAAGCATGCTGTGTGATTTTCGCGATAAATCTCATCGTAATTTTAAGAAAATATTTAGCGTTGTATTTAAAAAGAAAATATGAATATCAAATAAAAACGTACCGTAAATATTTTGAAAAATATAACTGATCTAATATCATAATTTATCCTCTGTGAAAACAGCTGAATTTCAGTCTATCTACTCCTTCGCCTTACCTTTATTACTGGGTTCAATTTGGCCTCAGATATTAATAAAAAAATGTCTTTCATTGTAATATGATGTCCCTTTGACCTCAATTCTTCTCTTCTGATTACCGATCCAACAGCCCTTCACACAATTTGCTTTTGATCTTATGACCAAATGAAGATTTGGATCTATAAATTGCTCACTAATGTGTCATTTTCTCTTCCAAACTTTTCGTTGTATTTGTTATGAGATAAAACGGTTTTCCGTTTCCTCAGCCAACCGAAGGAACGAAGAGACTTTGAATATTGACACAGGCTAATAAAACAAATCCTTACTCCCTCTCTCAATCATGTTCGTGGGAATAACAGGGCAAAAGAAAATGTTTTTTTTTTTACAGAGAGAGAGAGAGAGAGAGAGAGAGAGAGAGAGAGAGAGAGAGAGAGAGAGAGAGAGAGAGAGAGAGAGAGAGAGAGAGAGACTGCAGCCTTCTTCCTAAGACTAGTTACTGGTATTATTTGACTTGGTACGTTCATGATTCCTTTCCTGAAAAAGGTTTCGATTAAAAAAAAGTAGCACATGTTTGTTACCAGAATGATCTGTATTCCTCTTGTGTTTATTTCGAGACACAAGAAACCTCACTCACTTTAGACCTACCTCTGGACACTTAGGACCTGAAGGAAAGGCAATTATTACATACATCGAGAAAGAGAAATATTGCACCAATAGATCTTTGATCCTTCCATTATATTCCTCTTATTAAGATGATAGAGAAGATAAAAATCCTTATCCTTATCAATAATAAACAGAGGATCTAAGAAAATGAACAATTAATGTTTTAAACAATCCTTGGATGAAATATTCATTAATAATCTGTCTATAAAAGTTTTTCTGAATGATGTAGGACGAAGTCTGAGTAAAGATAATATACAAGATTTCCTTTGAATAACAATGCTGGAAAAAACCTACAAAATTAAGATTATGTTTCAGGAAGAAGGAAATCCATGGTGTTAGAATTCTGCTTCTCGGAAATAACAAAATCGAAAGAAATTTATCTGAAAAATATGTTTTGTTCAAAGATATTATTCATTAGCTACACCTGATTTGGCTTCAAAAGCAATATATCTTGTTAGTTTAGAAATAAATTGTCCAAACGACACATAAGTTTTCAATTTAGATTAGAAATGGAAAATGAATAACATTAATCCTACACCACTTTTCCTCTATTCTTGTTCTTTTCCTAAAGACTGGGATTTAGAGGATGGAAATCGAGCTGAAAAAAAAAGCTATATAAATATTTTTCCGTTTTCTTTGGACGTCAGTAACAGAAAAACTATTAGATTAATCAATTTTCTGTAGAGGAATGTAGATGAGTGTGTACGCAAATATGAATAAAACTCTTCTCTTCATCTTTCTGTAGTCACTACGATTTGAAATGTCTGATTCTGAAAGATAATTCGATGCAGATTCCTACTGAATAATTCAATGCATCCGGGACGTGGAGTTTCACAGGCGAGATTTGCATAAGAACAGATCATCCGTTACGTATGATGCTATCAATAGCATTGTTCATCGAGGATTGAGAAATAGAGAAATATCATTATCTTTCGAATAAAAAATTTCGAATAAAAACTTTCGAATAAATGGCTAGTCGGATCTAGAAGAAACGATAGTATATGACATACTTATTTATGCGTATGTGTTTGTGTAAATATTTGTTTAAAGCTGTTGCAAGTCCAAACAAAATGATAGAAAAAAATAGAAGAACTTACCAATATAGTTCATCTTCTGAAAACCAGTTTCATCAAGTCAAATTAATGAGGTCGATGGCAGAAATTTTCCTTAATTCTTACGTTATGCCAAATACTATCATATTTTTATACAATAGTTAGAGAGAGAGTCAAAGTCAAAGTCAAAGTCAAAGTAAAAAACCTTTATTCCATTATAAAATGGTTATTCTGTTACATAACAATATAAATGATTTACATAAAATTCACAATAATTGGATTGTAAAAATCTAGGATATTATACATTCAAGTAAAATAAAAAAAAATATTGCTTAAGTTTCTTTTTGAATAAATCAGAACTAACATTTATACATTTTCTTATTTCCAGAGGCAGTTTGTTCCAGCAAGCTGGGCCCCTTATTGCCATTGAGCGTGAACCCAAATCCGTTCGATAGCTGTCTACATATAGATTTTCATTCTGTCTGGTTAATGCATTCCTACAATTACCAACTGTAGGAAATGTGTATAGCCAGTTGGGATATTCTTTTCTCAAACTTTTAAAAACAAAAACACAAACATCTTACATACACCCTTCTTTTAATTTTAACCACTTTAATTGCTGGGGGGTTGGGGTGATGTGATCGTGTTTTTTCACCCCAATAACGGCTACTCTACCTGCAAAGTTTTGGATTTTTTGAGCTTTTTCCATGTGCATATAATTAGTTGACCCCCATATCTCAATACAGTAGTTTATTACACTCAAGACCAGACTTTCCACAATCAAAGCTCGAGTAGTATCATCAAAGTAATCTTTTACTCTACTTAGATACATTAGAATGCCACTAACTTTTCTACTCAGCTCGTCAATGTGAGTACTGAAGGCCATGTACCTGTCCATGTGTAGACCTAGATTTTTTACATGTTGACTTATCTTTACTTCATCACCATCGCATTTTATTATAATGTCATCTGGAATTTTGCTAATATACTGTGAGCTACCCACAAACATGCACTGTCTTTTAGTGGCATTTAATAATAGCCCTTTTCTTAGAAAATATTTCTAAATTTTGAGCAATATTAGTTCAGCCCTTTTTATCAAGCCATCTAAATTTTCTATTTGATCAGCCAAAAGAACTTGTGTGTCATCAGCATATTGAATTAGCAGGCAGTTTTCTATGTATTTAATCATGTCATTAACGTAGACTAAAAATAGAATTGAACCTAGGACAGATCCCTGTGGGACTCCAAATTCAACCTTTTCAATGAAAGAATTTACGTCTCCTAATCTAACTACCTGACTTCTATCCTTCAAGTAATCCTGAAACCAGAACGTATCAATGTAATGTTCCTTAAGAGATTTACACAATTCATCATGGTTGACACTATCAAATGCCTTTGATAGGTCGCATAAAATTAATATGGAAACTTTTTTGCCATTAATATTTTTATAAATTTCATCTGTTAATTTCATCAAAGCTATTTCGGTTGATAAACCTTTACGGAATCCATGCTGAGTGTTAGAAATCAAATTATTTTTTTCTAGATGTTCCATTAACTGATTACATACAATCTTTTCTATTACTTTCGATATCACTGGAAGGATAGAAACAAGTCTATAATTACCAGGGTCGTCCTTGTCTCCTGTCCTGTGAAGAGGGTCTACGAGGGGTTGTTTCCAAATAGAAGGATATTTCCCACTTACAATCGATGTATTTAGGATAACCGTGATATAATATGCAATAACTGTAAGGGAATCTTTTAGAAAACTAATAGGAATACCATCCGTTCCGTAAGCATTACTATTATTCAAACTCTTAACTGTTAATATTATTGTTTCTAATGTAACTGGTTGCGGTCTAAACAATCTTATATTATTGCCAAAATTATTTTGAGTGTTTCTAATATCTTCATTTTCGTAGTTTTGTAGAATTTCCTGCGTTTTATCATAAGTTATTTTTCCTACATTAGCAAAGTATTGGTTAAATTGATCTGCTCTAGTTTTTGGGTTGTCGTATTTAGTCTTTTTATTTGTTTTAGTAGATACAATATTATTCATAATTTTCCATGTTTCTCTGCGAGATTTACTTTTCTTGATCTTGTTTTTGTTATAATAAGCTTTGGCAGTACGCATCTTCGCATTGATGAGTTTTTTCATTTCCTTATACGAATTGTTCTGATTTTCATCATGTCTATTCTGTTTAAGCCTTTCTTGCATTTTGTTCCTTCCAATCATACTGTTTTTAAGATCATTGTCTATCCAAGGTGCACTGGGTCTCCTTATTTCCTTCGTGGTTATTGGGGCACATTTATCTAAGGCACTATTATATACTTTATTGAAAATCCCTGTTTGAATATCTGTGTCATCAGTATGCATGATTGTATCTAAAATTATTTTCTGGTCTAGCAATGTATTGCACAAAAAATCTGCAGAATAATATTTTCAACACCTAGAGGTTACCGTGACTGGTTTACGCTTTGGCTTCTTAATATCTATGATACATGAAATATGTTCATGGTCAGCTACAATACTTGGATTTACCTCGATTTAAATGACACATTCCTGCTTGTTAGTTATTAAAACGTCTAATAGTGTGGATGAGATGGGGCTAACTCTAGTAGGTTTATTAATCATTTGATTTAATTTGGTGACTCCTATAATATTATGCAACTTTGCTGAACCTAACATCAAATCATCATTTAGATCACCTATTACATAATTTGATTTATTCTTTAAAGAAACCATTCTCAGATATTACAAAATGTAGTTAAAAGTATCATTTGAAGCATGCGGATGTCTATACAAGCAACCAATGATAACAGAAGGTAGCTTACGAGATTGTACAGAGAGCCAAACCTCTTCTACCCCCTCTACTCTTTGAACATTAAGATTACAAATGTTAACAGAAAAATTATTTTTACATAAATACAACAACCTCCACCTCTTCCTTTGTCACATCTATATATTGTATAATTAGGAAATTCAACGAGTGAATCGACAACATTTGGGGTTAACCAAGTCTCAGCTAAACATAATATATCAATATTTCTGTTTAATAGCATTAATTCCATTTCACATATCTTACTAAGGAGAGACTGTACATTCAAATATTCTACACATAAAAGATCTTTTTTTGGAGTCACATGATTAGTTATCCCAGTACCAATGTCCGGGACGAGCACTTCTTGTGTGATAATTGCCTCTTGATGGAAGAAGTGGAAAGTCATATTCCCATCTAGACGCTCATGACCAGTAGTAGTCATGGGAGAGGTCATTGTATTGAAAAGGCTGAGCTGAGTGACCTCTATTTGCCGACTGCCTATGGGGTGGTCTCCAATTGTATTCCTCAGTTTGGTATTGCGCGGGTGATCCTTGGGGTTGGGGGTACGGCCTATTATCATGGGAGTGGTAGGAGTGGGTATTCCATCTAAACCCCGTCCGAGAGAGAGAGAGAGAGAGAGAGAGAGAGAGAGAGAGAGAGAGAGAGAGATTATTTTTCCGTTTTATATAAGCATCATATGAGGTTTGGCCTTGAGATAGTCAGAGAGGCAAATACAGCGTATTGTATCCTTCCACTTCCTTTTCGTGAAACTGTCATTCCCTATCACCGTCAGCCTGACTGTCAGATTTGACGTTTCATTGGAATCCGGGTAAGCCAAAGTAATGTACCGATTTCCACTCACAAGTTTTTTCCTCACCCAAAAGAGATTAAAGAATGTATGATGTCAAAAATTCTTTGAGTGAAACGGAATCATTATCCTTTCAGAGTAACAGACCAGGTCAGTCGCTTCCCTTATATGATCTCGTCCTCTCCATACAATTTGCTGTTGAAGCTCCTTCTTCAATTCCAAATTCTTCCTATTTGATTCCGAATAGCAACATGGTTCCAATCACAATGGAAAAACCAATAAATGCATTTTCTGTTTTTTCACATTCTCACCATGCCATTGCTACTGAATTTAGATTGCAAATGCAATTCGACAAAAACAGAATATAAGGGGATTTTCTGCAAAACGGAAAACTACAGTTTAAAAGCGTTGTTTTAGAGGGTTCTTTTTTTTATATTTTGGAGGCAGCATGAAACTAAACCAATTTCCAAAGATCAATCGAATAATATGAAATATGTGACAGTTAGAAGCACTTCCATTGTATGGCATTGAGAAAGCAAAGTAATTAAAGCTGAGATTTGTATTCTTACATAATAGAATTAGACACCATTACAAGAAAATTGTTCCAGATTTTAAAGCAATTCTTCTTTGAGGGACATTCAAGTGCAGTCATCTCTTTTTTAAGGAAATTACATAGGATCTATGCAGTTAAACAACTTTGTTTGGTCAGTGCATGGTAGGGTTACCATCTAGTAGCCATGAGGTTAAAAATCCCATCCAGAAATTCAACATTTAAACAAAGGAAACAGACCTTAGGAGTCTCATATGAGAGGCAATAGGTGAAAAGGAGGTGTGTACACCCAAAAGATGGAAGAAATAATTCCAATTCCACTTTTATTAATTCAGTATTTTTCTATTGGAAAGGAAATGGTATAATTGGAAATAAGAATAAAATAGTTGTTACTAATAAGAATGATCAATGCATTACATCAAAATTACCATGATGTCATCACATGCATCTTCGAATTTCAACAGATGCTGAGTCTTTTTACTTCTTGTCAATAGATGGCAGCACATGTATGTCCCTTGATATATTCCATGTGAATTATTTTTTCCAAATGAAAAGAGGAAGAGATTGGCGCGTATGTAAAAATATATGTGGTAAGCATTTACTATACTCAAGTCTAATCAAGTAGGCCATTTTTTTAATCCAAGATACCTCAGGGAAGATTCCAGAACACAAGGATTCAAGAGCTCTACACATTGTTTATTTCAATGGCCAATATATTACCCCCATCATCATCTCATTATAATTTTCATTACTTTCTTTCTGTTGCAATTTTGGGCAGAGATTTTCTATTAAACAGACGCCTTTCAACTTGTGGTTACTTTTTGTCTGAGCGCAACTTAATTCTCCTTAAGGAATGGCAAAATTCTCAATAAATGTCAGATATATTTCGCCAACAAACAATCGCTAGGTCAATTACATTTAGGAGTAAAGGTGGTGGGAGGGGGGTCCTTGATAGATGCCGCATACACCAAAATATGTGAGACAAATAAGTGATTAAATAGTTATTTGTTTTACTTTTCTGTTCGATTTCTATGAAAATAGAAGATAAATTATATAGTTCATTGTATAACATCAGTTGTTAGTGAGAACTGTGTAGAAAAACAAGAGCGTAACATTACGAAAGGCACAACACAGTTACTGACGTATCCTGTAAATCGTAATGAGTTTCATTTTACCGCCAATAGATGGTGTCAGAGACACCTCATCCCAACTAATGAAGTATTAGGAAGGTAGAGGCTAGAGAATTGGTCATTGGTAAACTGTACAATTATCGTTTCCTTATTATACCTAAATTTTTTTATCAGAAAATTGATTGAGTTTTCCATATGTTATCAGAAGCAACCTGAGGTTACTTATACAAGTGGTTAATATTTCCTTTCTTGATTAGAAAACATTGATAATAAGGTATAACTCTGTACAAGTGACCCAGGTAACAATCATCAGTATAGTTAAGGCTGGTGGGACGAGCTTGGGACAGAGCTGCCAAATTCACTTTCCGTGGATGGAGAACAGCATTATTCATTACAGATTTAAGCCATTTAATGAGTACTAGTAATATGCTGAAATATTGTTGGGTATGATGTAATTCGATGATCTTATCATCAGCGAAATCAACAGTGACAATTCTGATAATTAAAAAGAAAATTGTCATTCTTTTCCTGTGTCTTCTTCGCCAACGTCTGACTGTGTTGCGTCATCTACCTTGCTGCAAAATTTGTGTTTGGTGATAAGGGCGTTCCAGAGTGGAATTCTTCTAGAAAATGAGCCTTATCTTCATATCCTTTGTAAATATATGCCAGTAAGGCTGTTCCTTGGGGTTCAATTGAAGGTAAATGAAAACCTTAAGTAAATTTTGTTAGCAATATTTGTATTAATTTTATTCTTCAAGCACCACGTGAGTGTGTCAATGGCACAACATTGAATAACAGATTTATTTATATGATTCTTTAAGTCTCTCTCTCTCTCTCTCTCTCTCTCTCTCTCTCTCTCTCTCTCTCTCATCTGTGAAGTCGCTCCAAAGGAAAGATCAAATCAATCACAAAATTTTCCCCTTGTGAACGGATTTTATTAATCTTTGGCAATAGAGTTACATAAGAATTTCTCTGTAACAGGAAACGGTAAAGAAAGCAGAAGGTTAAGTTAAAACGTATAGGATATTGAAGAATAATTAGCAATATCCAAAGACAGACAAACACACAGACAGACAGACAGACAGACAGACAGTGGAGATAAAAGAACCCGTCCTAATTCGGGATTCCACAAAGTCCCTCTGTCCTTATCAGCGACACATCCAACCTCACCTCATTACATCACACAATTCGAATCATGTGATTCACTTCAGACTATTTGCAAACTGCAAATGAGTATAAATAAGAAATGTGATAAACATCAATTGTATCTAGAAGTTAAAATGGTGTTTAGTAGGTTTCAAGTAGTTGAATTAATAAAAGAAAAAGAAACAAATAACTTGCAATCTTACGTTACCCTCCACTCAATGTAGGCCTAATTATTATTATTATTATTATTATTTGTTTCGTCCATTGCTTCGTATACCCCTGACCCCCCCCCCCCCTCTCTCTCTCTCTCTCTCTCTCTCTCTCTCTCTCTCTCTCTCTCTCTCTCGTCTGTGTGGATGAAATATTGCCTCTTTATATCTGGATCCTTCAGTTTGTTTCTCTCCTCAGAGAGCCGATTGCTCACATAAAGGAAAAGAGACGAAAGGGAAGAAGGAAGAATAAAGGAAATCGAAGAAGGAGAGGGATGAGAGCAACAACAGAAGGAGATCGTATACAAAAGAAAATAAAAACAAATGCGAAGAGAAAACATTACTTCCTGAGTATTCAACGTTATCTATTACTAAGATTTCTTCGTTATATTCCTGAGAGGGGTGAAAAGAACACTCGGCAACAGGAAACAATTCTCTCTCTCTCTCTCTCTCTCTCTCTCTCTCTCTCTCTCTCTCTCTCTCTCTCTCTCTCTCTCGTATATAACAGGTCTACCGTAGTGTCAACTGATGCCCTAAATGCAGTCCATCTTTGGGAGAAACAGACTAAAATCCCAATATCCTAACTCAGCATCAGCGTCCTTCTTTCACATCTGGTCCCAAACTCATTCAATCACTTAAACACCTTTGGTTATTACCTTAAAGTAACTCTGTGTACGTTACATAAGCATTTAAGTGTTCCCTGGGAAGGCCATGAAAACTAAACTACTTTTGAGAATGTTATAATTCCAATACTTTTAAGAGAAAGCGGAAAATGCCACTGACTCTTCTCTGTCAAATAAAACGACCAACGAAAGGAAATAGAAAAAGTGAAATTAAAATAAATGTCAAACGAGAGCGTATTTATAAATGTGGCCACTTATACACGAGGAGGGTTTGTATCGAATATCACACAAACAAGAATCTTGGATAAAGAGAAGAAACGTTGCATGAATGAATGAGAGTATTAATGGAAATCCTAAATAATAAAATACATCACAATAAATTGCTTTAAAAAAATAAAAAAATGCAAAAGTATGCATTTCAGTTCAGACTAGAAGAAATAAAACCGACATTAAAGATAGATTTGGAAAGAGGCGTTTGATTTCCACATTTGTATTCCACTATAAAACATGAGAATTATACTAAGGTATATTTAGAGAAAAGAGAATTAGTCATGATTTCTTCTTTTGAACAATTGACCTGGAATTTGGTGAAGAATCCTTTATAATAATTGTGGGCAGATAGTGAATATATGCTCCCACAATTTCACTTTCCAAAATTGCTCTTTCTCTCCTTTCAAGTTTGTGAGAAAGAATGGCCTGAATTTGATAAGGATGTATGAGAAAGGAACAAGAAAGACAATTATTGCGTCGGTAAAGAAAAATTGGTTACTGCTTAAATGAATAAAAAAACATTAGACATAAATCAAACAAAATATATCTCCCGTTATTTCTGATTATCTAACTGCTGATTAATTACTATGGAACTATCTATCAATAAACTCAAAAGTAGCAATATCACTTATGTTTGGCGACGTCATTCATTAGGTTGTTGAAAATATGTTATGTGATTTGAAAAAATACTTTCCTTTTGCAAGTGTTCATACTGACTATATCTACTTTATTACAAATTCTGATTGAAATTGATTTCAGTACATAAATTGAATATGTATAACTGATATTAATTTTCCCTTTCACATTGGTAGTAATGAATATATGCAATGTATTGATAAATTGTATTATTTAGATTTCATTACATTAATTGATGAATAGTATGCAACCAAAATATAACTTGGCACATAAAACGACTAATGTGTTAGCTAATGGAATCCATTATTAATATTAGACTGTTTGTGTTCATGATAGAGAATTGTTCCACACAATAAACCAGATTTTTATTATTTTTATTTGTCTGGTGGTCAAGTGAATCTCAGAAATCTGATCTGAGTGATATTGGGACACAAGGAGAGAGACCCAGAGTATCCAGAAAAGGTTATATAGTACCAAAAGATAGTGAAAAGGAAGAGAAAAGAAATTGAACTAAAATGACAATTATTCGTAACAAGGAAATATGAACAAGCAGATCATGAGTCTTCAGTGTAGTTTGTATTAAATCCTGAACATTGTTTTAGTCATATCGACACCATTGGAATCTTCGACAAAGAGAACTTGCAATCTCATTGGTGAGTCACCCGGAATCTTACTTGTTAACGTGTTTCTTGAATCGGATTTTAACACCAAACCGGGAATCTCTCTCTCTCTCTCTCTCTCTCTCTCTCTCTCTCTCTCTCTCTCTCCCTGATATTTGCTGCCCCGATCCCTTTCTCAATACTCAGTAGGAAATTTCTGGATATATTTATAGTTGATGTTTTGGCTAACTACCAGCCTCTCTATATAACACCGAGTCTCTTCCAAACACTTCTATTCCAAATATATATTTAGTCATCTGTTCTAATAATTTTTTTATGCATCAAAACTGACATTTCAAGTCAAAACTTATCAAAAGTTTTCTAAAGGTAGTCGCTCAATATCATATTTTCAATATTTCTCCCTGTATCTGAGCATCGGAAGTTCATTTGAAAACTCAAGACAAACATCATTGATTTTCTATGTTGTATTTTAAGACCCGGATGGGAGGACTTGTTTATCTGCTCAAGCAATCTGAGAAAAGACTGTGATGAAAATTTGATAGTTAAGAAGTTATTCAGTGAAGGGTTTCACAGACGAGATACTTTTAATGTGGCGACATTGCTGTCATTGCTGGACGTGGCTGCCAAAAGGAACTTGATTTTAATAGCAGTTTCTTATCTATAAGAAATCGCTTATGGGTGTCACCTGAAGAAGTGCAAAAGAAATACTAACTCCGTTTAAGGTGTCATTTTCTTTATTATGTTCTATATTGCAATATGCGGACCACTACTCTCTCTCTCTCTCTCTCTCTCTCTCTCTCTCTCTCTCTCTCTCTCTCTCTCTCTCTCCTCCCGGAAGATGAATCATCTCCTCTAGAAGAATATATTGATCTCTCTTTGCTTATTTAGCGGAGTCCTTTTCTCTCTTTTCTTCCTTATCTCTTTCCTGTTATGCGTTTCCTATGGAAGGCTCTCTTTCATCACTAATGTCATCAATTAATTATCTCAGTTTTATTCAGGGAAGAGCTCGCCTTGAGAGAGAGAGAGAGAGAGAGAGAGAGAGAGAGAGAGAGAGAGAGAGAGAGAGAGAGAGAGAGAGCAGGAATTTTAACCTTACTGAAACACCTCATTTCTCTTTTCTGAAAGTTTTCCCTTTTCCTTAAAATGTTCTCTTCACTTTGTGCAAAACTACACCATTTTCCCTCTTTTCTTTCTTGCTTTCCTAAAGACTGGGATGCTGAAGGATATTAGGTTACTTTCCTTTCTTTTCTTATGAAGAAATTCTCTTTGCTTTATTCCAATATAAAGAATGCACCTAAATTCTTTGAGATTATTCTACGTAATGGTCGTCTATTTCTGTCAAAATAGATGAGTACTTAAGTGTTCTTTTCTTTATAAATGTACAGGATAAGTAAGAAGAAGAATTTACTGAGACCCAAAAGGCCTTGGTGAGACCGTTGATAATGATTAAAAAGTGAGAGCAAGAATTTGGGCTTTATATACGTTTTCTTCTCTCGATGCTGATCATTTCTCTTTTGTGTTAACAATGATGATAATCTAACAAAAATACTTTGATAACTATTCAATTGATCTTATTGAGCCAATATCCAATTTTCCTGAATAAGAACGAATGACTAAAACCGGGAAGGAAAGGTTTTGAGATATTCTTTAGGATCAGGAGATTGCTGCCTAAATTATTCTGGCCCTAAAACTTCCTTTGCTGAAGCTCGCTGTCCCCAGAATCGCACCAACTCACTGATGCAATTGGTAAAATCTCTGATTTTTTTTTCTCATGAAGGGCAGGGTGCATTGCCCTATCAAGCAGGGCAATTCCCTAGAGACTGACCATATTACATATCTTCATCACCCTAGGCCCCTCTCCACCCAAGCGAGACAAAGGAGGGTCGGGCAATGGCTTCTGATGACTCAGCAGATAGACTTGAAGGCTTCCCCCAAACCCCCCATCCTCAGCTCACAAGAACGGTGAGGTCATAACGACCAAAGGAACTAACGAGTTTGAGCGGGACTCAAACTTCAGGCTGGCTATCACCAGGCAAAGACGCTGCCACCAGGAATGTAGGAAGGAGTCCTTCTTCTTTTCTTATGAAGGGTTTGCCAAAGAGAGAGCCGACTTTATTACTACTCTTAACTGCAGCTATTTAGTTTGATTCCATATCTACACTTTATGCTCATACACAATTATAACAAAACCCTAAATTACATTATAGCATTATAGTTGACGATTATTAACATCAGGTTTATTTACAATCTCAAAAAACAAATCAATTTGATACAAGAGTGCGAATTATTCAAAATTATTGTAACCCTCCTCCGCCACCCAAGGAAAAACAAATAAAAAATCTTGAAAAATTATGAAAAATTATCATATCATGATGTAACTGAGTAATTCAATTACATGTCATATTTCTTTGGCCTGATGGATATGATTTTGCCTAATAAATACGTATAGTAATTACAATTCAGTGAAATTGTGATATGATAAGTAATTAGGCATTTGGATTATATTATATGCATTGCCCTTTTTTACGTTTTGCCAATTAGCAGGCGACCGCATTGTGGTTACTCTTTTGTATAATTCCTGTTTTGAAAAACTCGAAATTTTTCTAACAAACCCGTTTCCAACACCATCTTTTGTCAACTAAGAGAAACAGCTATTCATTTCTAATCTGTAGGGGAGGAAGTTTCTTGAACAAGAGTAATATTTGTCATATTCACATAAATTATGGTTTTATATAAAGTTTACTATTTACAATTATGTTTTATTTGGTATAACGTTTTCATCTATAGATAAATTATCTCAGACTGATAGAGGTAATGGCTTTGAAAAACAGATGGACTTTCTCCCCCCCCCCCCCCCCCACACACAGCCAATGATGAAATCGCCCATTATAGACAACATGAATACCAATACTACTAACGCAAAAGGATACAGTTTAAGGTAATATAAGAGCAAATGAACAGCCTTTGTGACCTTGTATCCTGACGAATAGAATATATATTAGATTATAATATAAAGCGGTTGTTACTAACAAGACTCAATCCATCATGTTTCTGTGATTGAAAGTCTTTTGAGGTTACTTAAGTTTCATAGGTTTTTCTGACTGGTGGATGGCCACTGAAGAAGTCAGGTAGTGTGATGACGTCATAAGCAAAGAGGAAGACGAAAAAGAAACTTTAAACACATTCTCTTCTAAGTGTTTTCATCCTCTCAATGATTATAATTAAATGTGTGTGTTATTTTGTTCAAATGTGAAATAAAACCAATTATATTTCCTATTTTAAAAAGAAAATTACACTGGTCTGGTATTCCGTATCGGACAATTTCTACCGATTTGATCAGTGTCGTACAACGTTACTGGATGCCATTTAAATTTTCCTTTTTCTCTTTGTCCTATTAGTTTTTTCTATGTTTTTTTTTTTCCTTTAAAAACTGACAATTATAGTTTTCCTATTATTCCAAGGAGATGCTTTCTCTCTTTATTTTACAAAACTAAAAAAAATAAAAAAAAGAGAAAGGATAAATGAGAATAGGCATTATGGATAACTCTTGAAAAAATAGAAAAAATAATCTTTAATAAACTAAGTGACGAAAGTATTAAAAACGGGACTATAAGAAAATTCCAGTGGAAGGATAAAGGATACAACACTAAGAGAAGGTCTGTCAACCCCTTGGAAAAATAGTGTTGGAATCTCATTGCTTGAAGCCTTAATTCCAAAGGGGAAAGTAGCCGAGTGAAGAACGGAAATCAGGAAATGAATAAACCATAAGAGGAATCATAATTAAACATAAAATATCACAAATTCCTAAACGTCAAAATAGATATATCATAAATACAATATGAAGTGAGACTTATTATGTCAACCAGGTGCTCCTCCCTTCGAGATAATATTCCTAACCTTACGTTCTACCACACGTGTTCTCACTTGATGTCTCTGTCCCCTTTCAATGGAAAACAAATTCATAAGCGTTTCATTGACTCATAAATTTCTGGTCATTCTCATGAAACCTGATAAGCCTTGACACAAACTCCTTCATTCCTTCCTTTCTTCCTTGTGACGTTTCTATTACCCATAGAAAAGCGATATCTTTTCGTCTTCCAGAAATTCTTTCTGTTGGGTCCTATTTCTGTCGCCTCAGACCTTCTCTCCCCCAGAAATAGGTTCTTTCCCTCTTTTCTATTGAAGTATCTTTTGATTTAAATTAGTTGTAGCTGCAACTTGTCGCTTTACAAAATGTGTGTGTTACTTTTGTGAAAAGGGAAACCCTTTTCGACCAATATCGTTTAAATATAAGCATCCTAGAGATTGACGATACTGTCAGAATCCTCCTCCTGATATGACAGATCCTGAGAAGAGAGAACCTCACCTTGATCAGCAACTAAATAACACACAAAAGGTAACTGAAGTGTATAGGAACTTGGAGGTATCATAATGCTTTTCATTCCTGAGACAAAATGTTTAACTATTTGCTCTCTCTCTCTCTCTCTCTCTCTCTCTCTCTCTCTCTCTCTCTCTCTCTCTCTCTCTCTCTCTCTCTCTCTCCTATACTAATTCTTCTGTTATTTGACCCAAAGAATGTTAAAATATATATTCCTCATTTGATGTGAAATGTAGTTAAATGCTTGAAGGTGGTTCTGTTTCGCTATATAAAATAGAAGTAGTCTTTATCAAAGAACGAGAGAGAGAGAGAGAGAGAGAGAGAGAGAGAGAGAGAGAGAGAGAGAGAGAGAGAGAGAGAGAGAGAGAGAGAGATTGCTATAGCCCCATGAATAGCTTTAAATCTGAAGGTTGAGGGAGGTTCCCTTCCCCTTCAAAAATGGCGAAAGTCATTATTATTTGACCTGAATCTTTCTGTCTTCCAATTCTAGAATGTTCCTTCTCTCTCAAAAAATTACAAGGAATCCTATTATTTTGCATGAATGTCCTTCAAACGATAGTTTCATTCTTCCTAAAATTAAATTTTTGTTTGAAATTGTGATAAAATATATAAGATAAAGTACTAATGAAATGGATTACTTATTTCTAACTAAGAGAGTGATAGGAGAGAGAAACTACAGTATTGTGTTATTAATCCGGTGAACAAAAGAAACTTGATAAATGACCCTAACAAAGGAAGATAATTAGATCACTGGTTCATCCAGGAATGCTTCAATAAACCTTTTCAGTCATGAAGAGATTGATGAAGAGGGAATAAGAGGAAGGAAAAAGAAAGTCAATGTAAATATTTCTTGAGGATTTTTCAATGAACGAAGATGTTATTAGGAAAGGGTGACAATATCATACCTGATCGAAAAATGTTATGAATTGTGACGGGCCGAGAGAAGGTTGTGACTCAAAGACAGTATGAAAGCAACTGAGTAAATTTATTATAGAACACTCTCCTTTATATACAAAACCTCCAAGCAACAAGAAATTTCATGTTCTAAAAACAGACACTGTTACAGAGAAAAAAGCAGACATGTTTATTCTGCTTCTTTTTAGTGCGAGGGAAGTGCGAAGATAGAAACATAATATATATACAAAATAAACTATGTACGATCGTGTGACACACGGTTGGTACATGGCTCCCCCCCTAAAAAGACATACTGTACATGTTAAATAGGGTGCCTTGATCTAGAGAGGCGAACTGTAGGCGGGTCATCTGGCAAGAGATAAGCAGGTTTTAGACGATCAATGGAGACCCAGTCTTCTTTGCCACGAATGTTTAGTACGAATGCTTTCGGACTGCGTCGGATCACTAGGAAAGTGCCCGTGTAAGGGGGCGTTAGCGGTGGCTTGGTAGTGTCGTTGCGCAGGAAGACGTGCGTTGCAGAGTGCAAGTCTGTTGGTATGTGATGCTTTGCTGGGAGCTTGCAAGTCTGGCGGCAGGGAGTAAATTTTCCCACGACGTGACGTATGCGCTGGAGATCGTCGGAGGAGGTTGTAGAGGGAAATATTCGGCAGGGACGACCAACGGGCCGCCATACACCATTTCAGCTGCTGAGACATCGAGGGCGTCTTTAGGAGTGGTCCTTAGTTCCAGGAAGACCCAGGGAAGCTGAGTAAACCAGTTGGAATCCTTGCAGTGGGACATCAATAGTGCTTTGAGGATGCGATGAAAATGTTCAACCATTCCATTTGCAGCTGGGTTGTAGGCCGTTGTCTGATGTACGGTGATGCCCAGGAGATTCGCTAATGATGTCCACAATTGTGAGGTGAAAGTGGTACCCCTGTCAGAAGTAATATGCTCAGGGATACCAAATCTTGCAATCCATCCTGAGAGTAAGGAAGATGTACATAAGGAGGACGTTGCAGTTTCCATGGGAATGGCTTCAGGCCAACGAGTGGAGCGGTCGATGACGGTAAACAGGTAACGATGTCCTTATGATGTGGGTAGAGGGCCTAAAACGTCAACATGAATGTGTGCGAAACGACGCTGAGGTTGAGGAAAGGTGCCCACTCATGAATCCGAGTGTCGATGTACTTTGGAAGTTTGGCAAGAAGTACAGGTACAAACCCAATCCTTAGCATCCTTAGAAATGCCGTGCCAAATTAACTTCGCCTTCAGCAGGTGTGCAGTAGAACGGCTCGAGGGATGTGAAAGGCCGTGAGTGAAATCAAACACCTGCTGGTGCATGGGAGCAGGAATCCAAGGTCGCGGTCTACCAGTACTGACGTCACAGAGGAGGGTGGTGTTGTAGTCTTCGAGGGGGAAGTCTTCCCAACGGAGGGACGTGCAGGATGTCCTACATGCTTGATATTCTGGATCCTGTCGTTGGGCTTCAGGCAGCGCGTTGTAATCCAATCCCAGGTGAACGGCAGCCAACATGTTTCTTGACAGGGCATCAGCAACGGGATTCATTTTCCCAGGGACGTATTGAAGGGTGTAATTGTATTCACCCACGGCGGAGAGATGTCGGCGTTGCCGGGCGGACCAGGCATCAGACTGTTGAGTGAAGGCGTGCACCAGAGGCATGTGGTCTGTGAGAATGACGAAGGGCATACCTTCTAAGAAATGGCGAAAGTGACGGACAGCCAAGTGCACCGCCAGCAATTCGAGATCGAAGGTAGAATAACCCGATTCTGCCTTGGACAGTTTTCTGCTGAAGAAGGCCAATGGGCGGGGCGAGCCGTTGATCACCTGTTCGAGTACTGCACCAATAGCGATGTCGCTGGCATCGGTGGAGAGAAGGAGAGGGGCATGTGAAATAGGAAAAGTCAGAGCCGCAGCAGTTAATAGGGCCTTCTTTGCATTGCAGATGACCGCTTCTTGAAGGGGACCCCACTTTAGGTCCTTTGGCTTGCCCTTGAGGGAGGCGTAGAGGGGAGCAAGAGTGGCGGCAATGGCTGGCAGAAAATGGTGATAATAGTTGATCATGCCTAATAATTCCTGCAGAACTTTGACGGTCGAGGGCATGGAGATAGTCCTGAACGGCTGCTACCTTCTCAGGGAGGGGATGGACTCATTGAGTAGTGATGTGGTGCCCTAAGAACGACACTTGGTTGGCTCCAAAGGTACACTTGTCGTACCGGACTACAAGGCCGTTTTGTTGCAGGCGGTCGAGCACGATGCCCAGGTGACAGAGGTGTTCCTCTTTTGAGGAGGAGAACACAAGTATGTCGTCCACATAACATACACAGAAAGAGAGGTCCCCTAAGATGCCATCCATGAGATGTTGAAACGTGGCCCCAGCATTACGAAGGCCAAAACAGGAATAATTGAATGTGTATGTACCAAACGGAGTGGTGATGGCGGTCTTGGGGATGTCTTCTGGGTTCATAGGCACCTGATAATACACCTTCAGGAGGTCGAGCGTAGAGAAACCCTTCTCTTTGTGCAGGTAAGAGGTCACGTTAGCAATGTTTGGGAGAGGGTAGTGATCCGGTTCTGTTTGCATATTCAGGCACCTGTAATCCCCGCACAGACGGAAGAAGCCTTCTTTCTTCAGAACGATGTGTAAGGGTGACGACCATGGGCTGGAGGCCTTTTGGCAAAGGCCCATTTCCTCCATTACGGCGAACGTCTGTTTGGCGGCTGCCATTCGTTCCGGTGCCAGACGTCTGAATTTTGCGAAGACTGGGGGTTCCCGTCGTCTTGATATGGTGATAAATACCGTGCTTGGCAGGAACCGTGGGTGTTTGGCGTAGTTCTGGACGGAAAACTTCCAGGTACGACGTGAGGAGGTGGGCGTAGGCATCCGTGGGTGCGCTGATGTGGAGAGCGAGGTTAAAGGGGGCGAGTTGAAGAGGTGTTGACAATTACGAGTCTGCGTTGACTAATCGTCAGTGGGCAAAATCGACCAGAAGGTGGAAATGAGAGAGGAAATCTGCACCGAGGATTGGCAATGTGACATCAGCAACGAGAAACGTCCAATTAAATTTACCGTTTCCGAACGATAATGTGAGGTTCTCGTAACCGTTGGTGGGTATCGCAGATCCGTTGGCAGCCACCAAGCGGACGTCGGTAGGGGTAGACAGAATACGTCGTGTCCTGAAGAGTTCCCTTGACATAAGAGAACGACAAGCAACAAGAAATTTCATGTTCTAAAAACAGACACTGTTACAGAGGAAAAAGCAGACATGTTTATTGTGGTTCTTTTTAGTGCAAGGGAAGAGCAGAGATACAAACATAATATATACTCAAAATGAACTATGTAAGATCGTGTGACATTGATATTGATAACGTTAACCTTTTATAAAAAGATAAACGTGTTTGTCATGTGATTAATGAGCGAGGAAGCATTTGATAATGCTGAAACGAGATGTTAAAAGCTACACCTTCTATACTTTATTGATGCATATATTAACGCTCACATTTTTTATGGTCATATAGTCACGCTAACATTTTCCTCGAAGATAAATTAGACAATCGCGTGATGAAGAAAGACTCACTGATGTAATCCTTGGTCCAAATGAGGGCAAATCCCTCATAAGATAAACGATTATAGTATTTTGTTATGGCCGAAAGGTGTCAACGTTATTTCATATGGCAAAAATCTCTGTCCATATAAAGTTACTTCTTCAGCATACGTTACTAAAGGACCCTGAAGCAAAAGTGCTGCTGTTGGGCTTTCCTTTTTCCTCTCTTGGATGAGACAGATCCCTTCTGATGGATGCTCTTTTGCTAAGGCTGAATTACTCTTAACTTTAATTACTGGATTCGCCATTTTGATTCCATTATATATATATATATATATATATATATATATATATATATATATATATATATATATATATATATATATATATATATATATATATATATATATATATATATATATGTGTGTGTGTGTGTGTGTGTGTGTGTGTGTGTCCCTTTCTGAGTGGGGATATTTTAACCTGGTAAAAGGGTTTTCGCCTGGTCATGGCGAGCAAAGATGTACTAGACATTTTGTTAAATGAAATGTTAAGGTATAGCCTAGGTATATACACCCATCAAGATACAAGGTGATCGAGACTAAATATTTCTCATCTTGGCATTTGAGAGGAGGTGAGGCAAAGTTTCAAGTTGTTTTATTACTGAAACGGTGAAGAAAGTTATATCGTGAAATGTTAAAGCTTAGGAAAATAGGTTTAAGATTAATAAGGGCCTTAACATTTGTGACGTAGCGTATTGATCGATAACATCCTTGTGTGTATATCATAATATATATCATATTCACATCAAGTTCACGTATGTCAAGTTGTGTCTGGAAGGTGTTACGTGTGTGACCACAACGTCAATCATTGACGAACAATGAAAAGCAAATTGATTTATTGCAATACGATACACGTGCACTGTTGGTATGTCAGGCATCTTCGTGAAAGGGTTGTGTGTGTGTGTGTGCATCATCTTTCTCTTTTTTTTTTTCTGTGAGGTAATAATACTGAGATCGTATACTGGGATTAGAGCTGGAATTTGAATGAGAATCAGGATTCGTGAGTGTTTGCCTACATTCAAACACTAACAAACACACACACACACACACATGAAACAATGTATTGGGCTGGGGGTTAGTAAGCAGAGGTAATAGGTATAACTATAAACACAAAAGCATATTCATGTACTTGTAGATGTAACTATGTACAAATACAAGCTCATATTGATAGACAAATGTCTGTAGGGATGACATGCGCGACTGTGTTTATACGTTTAATAATGCACTCCCCGGGATTTCACATATCGAATGAGATGGAAGATCTTGCAATCTGGGTTGAGATCATGCAAGACAAACCCTCAAGGTAGCAGTTATTCTCTCTCTCTCTCTCTCTCTCTCTCTCTCTCTCTCTCTCTCTCTCTTAAATTACCACTTTCTTTATAACGAAAATAATTTGATCAGATGATACTGCCAGTTTTAGGTTATATATGAGAAACATGGAGGAGCCATAGTCAAGCCTTTGAACGTAAACTAGTTACAACCCAAAGAGCAATGGAAAGAATGATGATGGGAATAACAATAATAGACAGAAATAAAGAAACATGGATATGAGAGCAAACTGAAGTGCTTCATGGTCATAGTTCCAGGGTGTTGTATTTTGTCAGAATCGATGCGTCTTAAGTAATACCTTATCATAGAAATTATACTAACTCTGTCTAGTCGAACTTCAGTATTGACGAGTCAGAGTATGATGATGTACTGGTATGTTGGTGGCTCGGGAGTCAGTATGATGATGTCCTAGTATACTGGTGTATTAGTATGATGATGACCTAGTATATTGTTTTCTCAATAACGTAATATCTGATGTTGTTTTTAATTTTAGTTTCCTTGTCTTCTTTTTTTTCAGTTTATTTCTTTTAACACAATGTTTATCTAAGTCTTCTTTCATTTGTCCGTCAAATAAACTTTTTAAAAATTTTCAAGTTAAAGTTTCCACGGTACCGACTTTAGACTTTGTTTTGACTGACTTGACCTCTAGCACATGTACTCAACTAGATAATAATAATAATAATAATAATAATAATAATAATAATAATAATAATAATAATAATAATAATAATAATAATAATAATAATAATAATTCCAAGGAACTTCCCCCAATTTTGTGGGGTAGCCGACATAAAACAAATGAAACAGAAAAGGGGACCTCTCCTCTCTACGTTCCTCCCAGCCTGACAACGGACTCAACCGAGTTCGGCTGGTACTGCTAGGGGTGCCACAGCCCACCCTCCCCCGTTATCCCCCACAGAAGAAGCTTCATAGCGTTGCTACCTCAAACAAATAATAATAATAATAATAATAATAATAATAATAATAATAATAATAATCTGCTAGACAGAATATTTTGATTTTTATTAGAAAACTATATGAGCCTTTTCCAACCAATCATAGCCCCGAGAACCCAGCCGTGCCTCCGTGTCCTCTCCTCAGTCAGCCAATCCAGCGTTGTGACGTCAGAGAAGAAGCCTGGCCAAGTTTGAATAATTCTGATAATCTCCCTGAGTTTGACAATGATGACTATTGTTTTGTAATGATTGCAATGCGGAGTAGTGCTAATGACTCTCAAGAAACATGGCGTCGAGTAACAGTGATGTGGCTGAAGCAGCGATGTTTGAGGATAGTAATAACTAACGATGATGTTATTAACGTGATTACTGAAACAGAAGAGGTGAAGCATTCCAAGATAGTTTCAATGTGGCAGAAAGAGTGAAGTTAATTACATACCAGATTTTGCTTCTCTTGATTTTTGTTTGAGTGAAAAAGTGATCTTAACCATAATGGAGGCCGTAAGGTTTGTTGGTGATAGTGTTTGTTTGTAGCAAACCTAGTATCATAGGGTTTGTTTGTGACAAACTTAGTACCATAGGGTTTGTTGGTGAGAAACCTAGTGCCATCGGGTTTATTGGTGACAAACTTAGTACCATAAGTTTTGTTGGTAACAAACTTAGTAACATAGGGTTTGTCGGTGACAAACTTGGTACCATAGGTTTTGTTGGTGACAAACTTAGTACCATAGGTTTTGTTGGTGACAAACTTAGTACCATAGGATTTATTGGGGATCAACTTAATATCGAAAGATGTGTTGGTGATAAGCCTGGTACCAAATGGTGTTGGTGATAAACAATGTGCACAATAGATTATGTTGGGGCTAAGCCGAGTATCAGAGGTTATTAAAGATTAGTTAAGTACTATATTAGTGATAAACCTAGTTCCATATTGTGTGTTAGTGATAAACCGAGTATCATAGAATATGTTGGTGATTAATATAGTATAATAGACTGTATCTGAGATATGCCTGATACCATAGAATGTGTTGGTGGTAAGCCTAGTAACATAGTGTGTGTTGGTGATAGACCTACTGGCACAGTGCGTATTGGTGATGGTCCTAATGGTTATTTTATACTGATAATAACAGTCGTAGTACCATAGTTATCATTGGTGATAATTGTAGTACTAAATTGTCTGCTGGCAATAGATAGGATTAATTCCATAGTGAGTGTTGGTGATAGACAACCAGTGTTGCTGGGTGTCTAATTGGTGTTGACACCTAGTGTTGTTGGGTGTCTAGTTGGTGTAGAAACAGAAGCACCACAACCTCTGTTGGTGGAGTTTCCTACATAAGTCAAAGTCTTGAATCAATAGGAAAAATATTTACAATGAATTTTGGCCATTTACATGGAACAAACTTTGAGAAACCAAAGACAGAATATAGAAAAAGAATAGCTGCAGAGTACAAATGTTAATTTATGACTCCTTAATTAAGGGACATTAATTGCGCCAGAGATCAAGGTCAAATGTCAAAGGTTTCTGGAAGTGGATGAAGCAATGATGACCTCCTTCGAGGGCAACAGGAGGCGCCAAGGAGAAGGGTGAGTGTTGCCATAAACGTTAACAAAAAAGGAGAAATTTAGTATAATTTTTCCTCTTTTGTTCATCCTTGTTTTCATTTTGATATTTCTTAAATCTATCGTTTATTGATCTATGTTTTCATCCAAGACATTATTATACCATAATATTCACCAGCGTTATTGAAACATTATTCTACCTATAACTCATTATCAAAACTCGTTCTAAGGGACTTTGAAAGTTGTGTAAAGCATTTGCATCATATTTACCTAACCATGCTAAGTAATTAACGCCAATTATATATATATATATATATATATATATATATATATATATATATATATATATATATATATATATATATATATATATATATATATATATATATATATATATATATATATATAGTAGGTTGGCCAAGGGGCCAAGGCACCAGCCATCCTTTGGTATACTACCGCTAGAGAGTTATTGGGCCCCTTGACTGGTCAGACAGTAGTAGATTGGAGCCCTCTCTTTGGTTACGGTTCACTTTCCCGTTGCCTACACATACATCGAATAGTCTGGCATATTCTTTACATATTCTCCTCTGTCCTCATACACCTGACAACACTGAGATCACTAAACAGTTCTTCTTCACCTAAGGGGTTAAATACTGCACTGTAATTGTCCAGTGGCTAATTTCCTCTTGGTAAAGGTAGAAGAGACTCTTTAGCTATGGCAAGCAGCTCTTATAGGAGGACACTCTAAAATCAAATCATTGTTCTCTAGTCTTGGGTAGTACCATAGCCTCTATACCATGGTCTTTTAATGTCTTGGATTAGAGTTCTCTTGCTTGTGGGTACACTCGGGCACACTCTTCTATCTCGTTTCTCTTCCTCTTGTTTTATTAAAGTTTTCATAGTTTATATAGAAAATATTTATTTAAATGTCATTGTTCTTAAAATATATTATTTTTCCTTGTTTCCTTTCCTCACACGGCTATTTTCCCTGTTGGGGCCCCTTGGTTTATAGCATCTTGCTTTTCCAACTAGGGTTGTAGCTTAACAAGTAACAATATATATATATATATATATATATATATATATATATATATATATATATATATAGGCTATATATATATATATATATATATATATATATATATATATATATATATATATATATATATATATATATATATATATATATATAGGCTATATATATATATATATATATATATATATATATATATATATATATATATATATATATATATATATATGTATATATATGTATGTGTATATATATATATATATATATATATATATATATATATATATATATATATATATATATATATATATATATATATATGTATATATATATATATATATATATATATATATATATATATATATATATATATATATATATATATATATATATATATATATATATATATATATATATATATATATAAACACACTCATGGTATCTCTGACTTTCTTTGCCCTTTATTCTGCCGACAGCATCAGCTGCAAAGGGCTGCACTTTATACACTTGCTAGTCTTTGATGGTGTTTTAATTCACTTCATCGGGTATATTGGCAGTCTGGGAAGACGATAGACATTTTGCTAACTTAAAAAAAGTGGAGGACAAACTTGGAAAAAGCGAGACTCTGGTTACAATATACTACCTCAGAAGATAATAATGATACGGTAAGTAAATGAGAAAAAAGGAATAGCAAAGAAGAAAATCCTGATGAAACAAGAAAGGAACAATAAAACCGTCACTTGCTTTCAATTGCAGTCTGTCTTCAAAGCACTTTCCTCAAGAATTGATTGATTCTCTTCCTAGAAGAATGAGAAGACAATAAGTCATCTCTCCCTTTTCTCTTCTCTTCACTTCTGGGAAGGGAAGAAAGGATTTCCTGGTACTAGGTTCACTCAAAGGAATTCAGACAAATTTTTTCACCAAAGATTTGTAAAAAATCTTAAGGCCTTTAAGAATTCATTGATTTTCTAAAATTTATGTATCGATAAAAATGTATTTCATTGAAAATTTTCAGTTTCATTTTCACAGGAAATCGGGAAAGCAATTTTATTATATTGTAATGGTACATCAACGAACGTCAACGTCACTTGATATCTCTCTCTCTCTCTCTCTCTCTCTCTCTCTCTCTCTCTCTCTCTCTCTCTCTCTCTCTCTCTCTCTCCCCCCCCCCCCCTCTCTCTCTCTCTCTCTCTCTCTTTCTCTCTCTCTCTCTCTCTCTCTCTCTCTCTCTCTCTCTCTCTCTTTATGAAGCTTTTGTTATTTCAATATTGCACCCAATTTCTGTATCTCTCTTGATGCAACAATTGCAGTGATTGATAGAGTTTCGTTGACGATTTTCCAACTTGACGAATCAAAGCTTTTTGCAAATCTTGATTTTTTGGGGAAGTCAAAAGGAAATGAAGAAGAAAATTTTGGCAATGGAAGTTAGGTTAAGGTGAAAGAGAGAGAGAGAGAGAGAGAGAGAGAGAGAGAGAGAGAGAGAGAGAGAGAGAGAGAGAGAGAGAGAGAGAGAGAGTCACTCCTACCAATGTTTCCTTGGGGGTGAAGAAGGTCGGGATTTTTCACTCTGATTAAACTTGAAATACAACTGGGATTTAAAAAGTGATGCTAAATGACAAGACCTCACTCATCCTGTTACATATGAAGGAAATCATTCTAATTTTGAAGTCAAGACTGAACAATATATTGCGAAATGCAAATTGTCAAATATTCCTTTAATTCTCTGTAATGTTGTCAGGTTCTGTTTTAAAATCGAGGTGATTTGGAAGCTCTGAATAACTGCATACATTATCAGACTGCTGTCAAATTCTATTCCTTTAATTTCTAAATGAACATCACATTCATTTTTGAGGGGGAGAAGAAATCTCCGTTTATTTTAGAAGTGTAATAATTCCTGATAATAACTTACATATTGTTGGGTTGTGATTTTATTCTTTTCTTATTTTTGTGAGAGTTTAACAGAATGACATAATAATATTCAAAATCAAAAACGGTTCGCAAAATGTTAAGTATTCATTTAGATGGGAAATACACTGATCGCCATTAAGTTTTTTTTTTTTTTTTTTTTTTTCGGATTCAGAATTTGACAATGATCTGTTGCAGTCATTTCTATATGATGCTGACATGCACAAAATAATCATCTCCAAGTAATTAGCATAACAAAATCTATTAAATTCAACATAATTGAGGCTGATGTTTACATCCCTTGCGGAAGTGATTACGTATTCAATGCTTTTATGTAAGAAAGCGTGTTGGGGTTCTTTTTTTTATTTCACATTAAGTAAATATAATGTGAAACATGCCTTCGGTTTTGGATACTAATCAAATCAAGCATTCTTTAAGGAAGGTAATATTCATGAATATAGAATATTACGTTCTATACCTCACCTTCATGAAGCCCTAATATGACCTGACCTGCCAATTCCCCTTATACAATCCTGATTATAACTCAGCAGAGTCAACTGGTATATATCAGACTTGAAGAAACAGTACGAGATCTCTTCCAGACTGATTCATGACTGAACCCAATTAAACTGGATCAAAAACTTTATGTAGAATAATTCACAGACATTCAAGTTCCTTTGGTCAATAAAAAAAAACTATTAGATTTCAATAAAGCCTCAAAGAACTGATTAATCAACAGCAACAAAAACAACAGCAAAAAAGGTGCATATATATATATATATATATATATATATATATATATATATATATATATATATATATATATATATATATATATATATATATATATATATATATATATATATATATATATATATATATATATATATATATATATATATATATATATATATATATATATATATATATATATATATATACATACATATATATATATATATATATATATATATATATATATATATATATATATATATATATATATATATATATATATATATATATATATATATATATATATATATATATATATATATATATATATATATATATATATATATATATATATATATATATATATATATATATATATATATATATATATATATATATATATATATGTATATATATACATACATACATACACATACACACATATATATATATATATATATATATATATATATATATATATATGTATATATACATATGTATATACATAAGTATATATATATATATATATATATATATATATATATATATATATATATATATATATATATATATATATATATATATATATTATATATAATATTATATAATAATATATATATATATATATATATATATATATATATATATATATATATATATATATATATATATATATATATATATATATATATATATATATATATATATATATATGTGTGTGTGTGTATATATATACCCATATATATATTATATATATATATATATATATATATATATATATATATATATATATATATATATATATATATATATATATATATATATATATATATATATATATATATATATATATATATATATATATATATATATATATATATATATATATATATATAAAATCATCATCATAATCAACATTTGTTGCATGTAGCCCAGTGCAGAGCAAAGGCCTCAGACATGTCCTCTCACTTGCGTCTGTTTATTATTATTATTATTATTATTATTATTATTTAAAACCAAGCTACAACCCTAGTTGGAAAAGCAAGATGCTATAAGCCCAAGGGCTCCAACAGGTAAAAAGAGCCCACTGAGGAAAGGAAATAAGAAGATAGATTAGATATCTTATATATAAACTATAAAAACTTCAAAACGATGAAGAGGAATAAAAACAAGATAAAACAGCGTACCCAAGTGTACTCTCAAGCAAAAGAACTTTAAGACAGTGGAAGGCCATGGTACAGAGGCTATGGCAATACTCAAGACTAGAGAACAATGGTTTAATTTTGGAGTGTCCTTCTCCTAGAAGGGCTGCTTACCATTGCTAAAGAGTCTCTTCTACCCTTACCAAGAGGAGAATAGGCACTTAACAATGATATTGCAGTAGTTAACTCCTTGTGCAAACAAATTTTTTTGGTATTCCCAGTGTTGTCAGTTTTGTGAGGACAGAGGAGAATTAGCCGGACTATTCAGGGTTTGTGTAGGCGAAAACAAAATGAGCCGTAAGCAGAGAGAGGGATCCAATGTAGTACTGCCAGGCCAGTTAATGTACCCAATAACCATCTAGTGGTAGTATCTCCACGGGTGGCTGGTGAGAGAGAGAGAGAGAGAGAGAGAGAGAGAGAGAGAGAGAGAGAGAGAGAGAGTGTGTTACTGAAAAAAGGGTTGTCTAATGTTAATCATAACTCTATGTTTTTCACATTACGCATATGTCTCACAGGAAATTTAATGGAATTTATCTATTATGAAAAAAAAAACCAGAATCTCGTAAAATATCTTAGAAGTATCGGAAATTATGACATCTAAGAAAATAGTTTAGATTTCATAATCTTCCCATATAGCACACAAAATCTCCTCTGCATCGCAGACATAGTTTTTAATTTGTTTGTTTAGTTGAGGAATATAATCACCATGGAACGCTGAATGGCTGAATGTGTTTAGCACCAGATGTGAAAGAAGGATCTACAGTACAGTGATGAGACCAGTGTTAATGTATGGATCAGAGACTTGGGTTTTAAGACCAAATGAGGAAGCCAAGCTTGATAGAACAGAGATGGGAATGCTAAGGGGGATTATGGGAATATCACTGTTTGAAAGATAGAAAAAATATGAAAAAAGAAGTATTGCAGGTGTAGTGAAGATTACCGAGATGATAGGAGTGTTGCGACTGAGATGGTGTGGGCATGTGTTAAAGATGGATGGTGGGGAGGGAGTGAGGAGGGCTTGGGGGGAACCTGTTTAGGGGGAGGAGATCGAGAGGGAGCCAGGGAATTAGATGGCGAAATAAGCCTGATATGATGAAGGATGATATGGAGAGATTCGATGGAAGAGGATGTATTTGATAGAAGGCATTGGAGAGGGTGCATCAGGCAACCGACCCCTTAGTGTAAGGAGAAAGTAGGGGAAGAAGAAGAAGAAGAAGAGTGAAAGAAGGACGCAGCTTCTGAGTTAGGAAATTTGACGCTATTTCTCCCCAAAGTTGGACTGCATTCCTACATAACATCTCCTGACAATACGGTCAATGTATTAAATATCAACGAGAGAGAGAGAGAGAGAGAGAGAGAGAGAGAGAGAGAGAGAGAGAGAGAGAGAGAGAGAGAGAGAGAGAGAGAGAGAGAGAGAGAGAGAGTTGCTGCTTTAGAGTGAAATTATTTCGTATAAGCTTAATCTGATACTTCGTGTGTGTTGGTCCTCTGCTTGCAGTTCTCTACGTAGACACGACTCTAAGGGAAATAGCAATAAATGAACTGATACTTTTTTACAAGTTCAACATTAATTTTCTAAGAGATTCATATTGATGAAGTAAATAAACAAAAACAACTAAAGATGACTAAATCCTTTTCATTGTGGGAAAGCGACAATGAAGGTATGTTGGGGGGTGGGGTGGGGGTGGGGGGGGGGGGGTGGGGTGGGGGGGTGGGGGGGGGGGGGGAGGTTGCAACGTCATCCTCTGTGCAGGTAGAATACATTCATTTTCTGAAGCCTCTCTTTATTTCTTGATCAAAAGGATAGTTACTGAAACAGATAAAACGATTCCAATTAACTAAAAATAGATTATAAACCAATATTAATGAAACGACTTTGCATAATAATATCAAAAGCAAAAGATGGTTAAATCCACTCTTGCAATTTCTAGAATTTACAAAGTGTTTTTTTATTCCTTTGAAATGCAATGAATATCAATCAAATTTTGACACCAATTGTCCTTTATGGTATTCCTTCATTGGTCATGAAGGAATTACTGAAAAGAGACGTTTCTCAGTCACAAACTATAATATCCTTCGATCCTTCCATCACTCAAAGGAGGAATAATAAGGAGATCACATGTTCTCTTTATCAAATCCCTCTCAGGAAATCTTAGCTCAATAACTACACTAAAGGTGATTTGCTCTCTATCTCTCTCTCTCTCTCTCTCTCTCTCTCTCTCTCTCTCTCTCTCTCTCTCTCTTGCCTACTTGCTTTGTGGTCCGTAGGGGCATTCATAGAATAAATTGCAAAACGAAAACAATAAGAACCAAGATTGATAGAAGAAGACAAGAGGAAGACTCTGCAGTTCTCATTACAAGAAATATCATCAATGTCTGTGATTGTGACTCTCTCTGAATCCAGCCTTCATTGCATGTGCATGTGTTTGTCTATGGGATATTTGTCGTGAATAAAAGAATTATGGCTCTTGTTTAGTTATAGAGACAAAAAAAGTATTCCTGTAATTATGTCTTTTGGAATTATAAACCCATTTCAATATTTGCATCGCAACTTGTTGTATGAAACACACATGATAATATCTGTGTGTAAATGTCAGTATCAATGTATCATATAAAACATAGCATCGTCCACACTGAAAGTCTTATATCAGTAAGTGATACTACTTTCAAAATGTTTCTCTAGAAAGCTGATGCAATGGATATAAGGAAGAGGGACACCCATTAAAGGGTTGTAGACTCATTAGTGAGGTTATCCCATCCTGATGCCAACGACATTAATGATTTCTACTCCTTTTAGTTTAGGGTTTAAAGGCCGATCATGAATGGGAGAGACAAGGGACAGTGGCATTGACCTTGCTAGCATAACAATAACATTGAGATTGTACTCATATCAACCTACAATTATACTTATGCTTGTGTCATAGGACGAACTGTTTCGAAATGTATTTATTCATGTATGCATGTGTATATGTATAACTATGGAGGAAATGACTTTATACATGATTGTTCCAGTAAATATCATACATCCTTGCATGACCATATATGACCTTGTCTACAAATCAATGCCTTCTACGCTGTTTGATGTTACGCTTTTTTCGTGTTCAATTGGTCCTTGAATATCAAAGCATTTTGGGATTTAATTCTTCGGAGGTTTAAATGATTTTCAGAATAAAAGCATCAGTCTTATTTCATTTTAATTAAAATTTTAA
Organism: Palaemon carinicauda; assembly: GCF_036898095.1. Classification (NCBI taxonomy): domain Eukaryota; kingdom Metazoa; phylum Arthropoda; class Malacostraca; order Decapoda; family Palaemonidae; genus Palaemon; species Palaemon carinicauda. The sequence goes on from NC_090730.1 coordinate 11,413,370, forward strand.
TTGCCCCACTGTTTTGGGGGGATATTGGCAAATTCATGTCCCTTTTTAATAATAATCTATGACTCTAGGAAATGCTACAAAACTATACGACTCGTTCAGTGTTCTACAGCCATTGAGTAAGGATGTGGTAGTGACATGGCTATCTGTTTGTTTTCCTATGGAAAATAAACTCTTATACATAAATTTCGAAGACTTCTTATACGTTTTCTTTTGTATAATCCTATAGTGGACAAATAACAATGACATGTCTGAAAAAAAAAAGAAAAAAAAAAACAGAGGAAATAAGTCTGACTCTCCTTCGAAGGACATCTGGACTCCAAGAATCAACAAATAGAATTGTTGGAAGGTCAATCCAGTTGGGGAGGGGAAATTCAATTGCAAACCTCTTTGCCAAGAAGAATTTCCCTGTAGACACAAATAGACTCCTATTTAGGTCTTAGCTTCGAATAAATTATGTTGTTGGTACTGGTTCTGTTAGGACACCGATCCCTTCGTCGTCCAGAAAATCGACAAACTACTTATTTATTTAAATTCTCTCTTCGCCACACTGTGGTGTCCTATGTATGTATATTCCGCTCTACCAGAGCTGCATTTTGATATATGTATCGTTTCATAACATGTTTTTGTTAACCCATAATTCATATATTTGTAAGTGTAAGAAAACACATATATTTTGGCGGGCACTTCAATCTGACTTGGCGCCAACGTCATCCTACGTTTCCGTCCGCACCTTGTAATGTATTTCCGTGCGCATTCAAATAAAATATCAGTTGATCTTGGTGACTCTTGTCTCACTGTCCTTACAACTGGTGACCCCGGAGTTGAAAGTAGCATCAGCGGTTTTGGCTTTGCCATTAACGGACTTATTACGGCCGTGCTACCTTCTACATACTCCGTTACCTTATGCACGAACCTGCCTTTGGTTCTCCCACACTTCGGTGAACGTAAGGCAGTAGGATGAGCTTAACCGACATATCAACTTCTCACCTCTTCGCCGACTCGTCGTCTGGCCACGATGCGGGAAGCAACACGCCCATCGCACCCAACGGCCTCGCCTCCACGCCCAAAGTCAAACTGCCGCCCTTTTCTCAACACAACACCGCTTCCTGGTTCCTGAGAGCGGACGTACTCTTCCGCGTCGCTAGACTCTGCGACTCCTGCGCCAAGGCTGACATCGTTCTCACCTCCATACCTGAAGAAGTATTCGACAAGATTTCCCCATGGCTCGACGCCCAGGCCGGCCAAGTTTCATACGACGACCTGAGAACGAAACTCATCGGTATCTACTCCCTCTCCGTCTCAGCAAGGGCACAAAAAGTACTGGACCTCGCCGGCAAGCCCATGGGTGACACCTCTCCTGTCGAGGCGTGGGACGAGCTAACCGGCCTGCTCATGCTCCCCGAAACAGACAGCAACGGCCGACGACGTGAGATTAGCTTATCTCGCGAGATCTTTCTTCGACGCCTACCACAGGACGTACGGGCCCAATTGACAGACGCCGACACGCTCCCGATGAACGAACTCCTGTCGAAGGCTCAGAAGCTCCACGTGGCCTCCAAAGCATCTCGCCTCGGAGCATCATCGTCAACACCGCCTCCGTTCTCCTCCTTCCGCAGCTGCTCTTCCATAGACTCCTCGGCAATGGCCCTCGAGGACGACGAGATCAACATTCTATCAAGAAAGAAATCACCGCAACCGACGCGACCAAACCCTAGGCCTAACCCAGCATGGTGCTTCTACCACCAACAGTTCGGCAGTGACGCCAAGAAATGTAGAGCACCATGCTGTTTCCCTAGAAGATGACGCCAGAAGCATCCACCTGCCACCATCGCGGCCGCAGTTAACCATAACAAGATTGGTTTCTGTATCCTCGATACCATTTCCAACCGTAGACTCATGGTGGACACCGGCGCAATGCAGTCAACGTTCCCTCCTTCGAAGTCCGACTTAGACTGTGGTCCCGACAAAAATGCTCCCTCACTCATCGCCGCCAACGGATCTCCCATACGGTGTTATGGAATCAAGACCCTCAAGATATCTATCATGGGCCGTTCGTATTCTTGGCCCTTCGCTATCGCCGACGTCAATCGCCCCCTCCTCGGTGCGGATTTCCTCGCCCACCATGGACTCCTCGTCGATGTCGCTAACAGACGTCTCATCGACACGGGAACCTGCCAGTCTCGCGCCCTAGAACACGGCCCTGCAACAATGTCCGTATCCGCCGTAACAACGCACCCCTACGCCGACCTCCTACGAGAGTTTCCCGAGGTTTTCAAGCCCGAGCTCCGACACTCGCCAGGTTCCCCGTCCAAGCATAGTATCTACCACCACATCACAACGACAGGACCTCCCACTCACGCCAAATTCCGCCGCCTCCCGCCTCAGAAACTGAAGGATGCCAAACGCGCCTTCAAGGACATGGAACGCATGGGTATCTGTAAGAAAGCATCGAGCCCCTGGGCATCACCCCTGCACATGGTTAAAAAGCCGGACGGGTCCTGGAGACCTTGCGGCGACTACAGGCGCCTCAACCTCATCACAACGCCCAATCATTACCCACTGCCCAACATACAGGACCTAACGAACGCGTTGCACGGCGCAAAGTTTTTTACCAAGATGGACCTTCTCAAGTCTTACTTCCAGGTCCCCGTATTCCCGGAAGATATCCCGAAAACTGCCATTGTAACGCCGTTCGGATCCTACACCTTCGCATACTCAACCTTCGGTCTACGCAACGCCGGGGCAACCTTCCAACGACTAATGGATAGCATTCTGGGTGACCTACCTTTCTGCGTCTGCTACGTCGACGACATCCTGATATTCTCGAAAACCAAGGAGGAACACCGGGGACACGTCCGCACCGTCCTAAAGCGCCTACAGGAGAACGGCCTAGTCGTACGCTTCGACAAATGTACGTTCGGTGCGGAGGGAGTGGATTTCCTTGGTCACCGTGTATCCTCGCGCGGGGTGAAACCCATGACAACCAAAGTCGACGCCATCAAGAAGTTCCCAATGCCTGCGACCATCCGCCAACTTCAGGAGTTCTTGGGAATGGTCAATTACTACAAGCGCTTCATCCCCAACATCGCACAAACCCTGTCACCCCTCGACGACGTCCTGAAAGGGAAAGCAAAAAAACTCGAGTGGGGCTTGCCCCAGCAACAGGCATTCGCTCGGACGAAGGATGCCCCTGCGACTAACGACCGACGCCAGCAACGTCGCCTGCGAGGCTGTGCTTGAGCAACTCGTCGATGGTTCTCCTCGACCGCTGGCATACTTCAGCAAGAAATTGAAACCCGCCGAAACAAGATACAGCACCTTCGGTAGGGAACTCCTCGCCGTCTACCGTCCGCCACTTCAGGCACATCTTGGAGGGTACCCCCTTCACGATTGCAACGGATCTTCAACCCCTCGTCCACGCCTTCACGAAATCAACGGACGCATGGTCATCCCGACAACAACGTCATCTCGCATCAATCGCCGAATTCGGTTGCACCATACGTTACGTCCCAGGAAAGAAAAACCCAGTCCCGGACGCCCTTTCAAGGATTGAAATTGACGCGATCCACCTGGGAATCGACTACGCCAATCTCGCAACCGAACAACGCACCGACCGAGAAGCACAGGTTCAACTGACGGAGCCATCCGCGCTCAAGATAAGTGCGGTTCCCCTCGGACCAGCAGGAGTAACTATTCTTTGCGACACCAGCACGGGCCGCCCTCGTCCCTGGGTACCAGCCTCCTGCAGAAGGAAAATGTTCGATATCATCCATTGACTTTCGCACCCCTCAGGACGCACCACCGCTCGCCTTCTTTCTGAAAAGTTTGTCTGGCCAGGGATAAAAAAGGACGCCCGGGAATGGGCGAGGTCATGCATCAACTGCCAGTCAAGCAAGGTCAGCCGTCACATCGAATCGGGGGTGGGCGATTTTCCCCAGCCAAAAAGACGTTTCGGACATATACACATCGACGTCGTGGGACCAGTGCCCCCTTCTGGATCCGCTCGCTACCTACTTACGATCATCGATCGCTCCACGAGGTGGTTGGAGGCATCGCCGATGACCGAAGCTACGACTCACGACTCAAGCATGTGCCGAAGCCCTCCTGTCAAGCTGGGTGAGCAGGTTTGGCGTTCCTGACGACATCAGGACTGACAGAGGCCCCGCTTTCCTCTCAGAAATATGGCTTGCTTTGGCGAACCTGATGGGGACGACGCTCCACAGCACCACGGCATACAACCCCGCGGAAAAGGCATGGTCGAAAGAACGCACCACGCCCTCAAGGCATCCCTGATGGCGAGCTGCACCGACGGGGACTGGAAATCACGACTTCCTTGGGTACTCCTCGGCCTTCGCACCGCCCCTCACGCAGACGGCGAACCTTCGCCCGCCGAAAAAGTTTACGGGGAAGCGCTCGCAGTTCCTGGCGAATTCTTTCCCTCATCAACCGACGACACGCAGCTGGATCACCTAAGGGACATCGCCAGGAAGTTCAGGCCGTGTCTCAAAACTTACCAGGACAGAACTAAGCACTTCAAGCCAAAAAGCCTGGATGACTGCAAGTACGTTTTCGTCCGTGTCGACGCTCATCGACAACCACTGACTAGACCTTATCGAGGTCCCTACCGGGTAATTAAAAAGACAACGAAAGCCTTCCTTCTCGACGTCCATGGCCAAGAGGACTGGGTCTCACTAGACCGCGTGAAACCAGCGTTTCTCGAAGGAAGCGACACCGCCTCCGCTGGACCTAGCAGACCCAGAGTTCCGCCACAAAACAAGCCGCCCAACGATGGAAAAATCATCAAACGACGTCAAGAGGAAGAGATCCTTACACCGACTGCCAGCGCGCCCCTCCGTTCAAAAACAAAAGGAACCCTCCGACGCCCGAAGAGATACGAAGATTGATCATCAGCCCTCTACGCCGCCCGATGTCTTGGGGGGGGGGGAGTACTTGTAAGGACACCGATCCCTTCGTCGTCCAGAAAATCGACAAACTACTTATTTATTTAAATTCTCTCTTCGCCACACTGTGGTGTCCTATGTATATATATTCCGCTCTACCAGAGCTACATTTTGATATATGTATCGTTTCATAACATGTTTTTGTTAAACCATAATTCATATATTTGTAAGTGTAAGAAAACACATATATTTTGGCGGGCACTTCAATCTGACTTGGCGCCAACGTCATCCTACGTTTCCGTCCGCACCTTGTAATGTATTTCCGTGCGCATTCAAATAAAGTATCAGTTGATCTTGTTGACGCTTGTCTCACTGTCCTTACAGTTCTTTTTTTAAAAAGAGAGATATAGCAATAATAACGAGACACTTTCGTTGCCAAAAAGTTACTATTCTTGAAGCTGTGAATATTAACTCGGAAAGAGGGTACCATATGTGTGTGCGTATGTATAGGTTTGAGAGAGAGAGAGAGAGAGAGAGAGAGAGAGAGAGAGAGAGAGAGAGAGAGAGAGAGAGAGAGAGATAACTTGCAAATAAATAAAATTGGTCGTTGGAATGTGGGTTTCATCTGAACACGTACATGATAAACATCCCGAGAGAGAGAGAGAGAGAGAGAGAGAGAGAGAGAGAGAGAGAGAGAGAGAGATCGGGGATCATAGTTACAATGTATTATGTGGTGCTTGATTACCGAGTGTCTTTTTCCATTACTTCGTTGAGGGGATGGGGTTACGAGGCTCATACTCATCACTGTAAGAAGGATTTGGATATTTTGTACGAGAGACTTCCTGGGCGTTAATCAAAGGTGACCCCACATCAAGGCAACAATGAAAGTTTAGTATAAAACACATTAAAAGTCAAAGAAAAGGAAATTAACAAATGCTCCAACATATTTCCGAATTAGTCCCACTTTTTCACATTCATACAAACTGTTTTATCCCATCTAAATATATAGAATTTCAGTTGCCTTATTTCCCATGATTCAATAAATGAGTGAGAAGATTTTCTATAATTTTAAGCAATAAAATCATATTGTAGAAGACTGATTACAGAGTATTTCTCCAAGGTTCTTTCCTAATTA
>NC_090730.1:11424405-11464405 GCF_036898095.1 Palaemon carinicauda
TATCCTACGGACTGGCATGAAAAATTACATACATACATAAGAATTAAGTGGCATTCATTGGTTGTTAAAGTCAACAATTCTAGGTAATCACACCTATAAATAGGAACAGACATGTTAGTAATTACAAGCTATAATTAATGAGGTAAGTAAATTAACGAGTTACTTTAAACACAAATCAGTCAGTTTAAACATCCAATGTTGCATAACCGTTTGGAACAGAAAGCAATACAGCAACTCCTTTTACTAATCATTGGTATTTAGCATAGCTAAAACGCACATACCAGAGCTCACGAACACCTTAAGGGTAGAACTTTCTGGCAAATAATGCTTGGTTATAGATTTGCCTTTGTTCGTTAAAGGATGCCACAAATATTACGCCCTAATTCATCTCTTTGTCTATCAAATTAGTGACTTAATCAATCTCCAAAATAGCCAGTGTGCGAGTTTTATGGACGACATGACCAAATGCTCAGTATTAACCTCTGCTTCCCTATACAAAACACAAAGGGTATCCTTATCATTTCTGTTTGTATAATTTTCTTTTAATTCTCGCAATTTAACCTTGTTTTCATAAATAGTACTCTTGCATTAGTGTCAAGTTCACCTATGCAGTCTCTTCTGCCAATACTATTCACAAACCTCAGTTTGGTCATATCTGCTTTTCTTGCTTCTATTTTTCTTTCAATTTCATTTGCCACTTTACTTCTGGTTTCTTTTTAAATTTCTTGTTTATTTATACTCTCTTACTTCTTCAATTTTAATATAATATTCATTGCATATTTCTTTAATACTTTTTCTCCAACATTCCCCATATGGTTCTCTTATTTGATCTTCCACTACTTTCTTAACTAGCCATTTGTCATCTGATATTATAAAATAACATCACATTTTTCATACTCTATTCTATTTTCAACTGGCCGTATTTCTATTACTGCTATTAGCCCCAAGTATGGTGTAGTAGAAACCTGTTTAAACATTCCTTTCATAATTTTGTACTGTTTACTCTCTAGTTCTTTCATTTATTTTTCTTTTATTACACCCCATGTCTAAATATTTGCAAACATTGTAGGTCCTACTACTGTCTTATAGATCTTTATTCTCACATAACAATGCCAAATCTCCTACTCTGTTACTGTCTCCATACTTCCTAACTTCCTGTACCATGTAGCCTATTCTATTATTGCTTCCCTTTTGCTTATGCTGAGACTTTGGTTTCCTTTATCCTAGTACCATTCTCCTGATTATTTATTTTCCTTAACTGTTTCTAACCATCGGAGTTTTTTAAAACCTCGTGCTTTTAGTTCAATGGTTGATTTGTTGTCGGTGCAAATTGGGAGAAACAAAAATCCATGAAAGGACTCATTCATATTTTATACATGCAAAACAATACATCTCTCTGAAGTGCAAAGAATGTACAGATATAATTGTGTACGTTTGGTGGTACATATCTTTTTGAGCTTAATTCTAAAAACTTTTTGTTGTCTTAGGGAGAGGAAGAATGAGTCGACAAACTGAAGAGAAATGAGTTGAGAGAAAACTTAATCAGCATTTTGCTTCATCGCAACGATGTTGTCAACATATTTTATATCGTCTGGTCTTTGAGAAATGATAACAAGTGAAGCAGATGTATGCATTAACATTAACAATGCCATGCTGTTATGAAACCCAAGAGACGATATACCATGTCCCATATTCGTTGTTAAAGTTTCCTTAACAACTAAGTAACGAAGCCAGATTTGGTTTACAGTGAATGCTGTTATGTATTATTGTAATAATGTACTGTATTACCTCAAATGTTACGTGTATTCAGCGCAACATTGCATCATATTGCCTTAATAAAACATGTTTAAGACTGTACATAACTGAAATAATGTATTTTGATATTAGGGTTCAAGCATTTATTGATTACCTCAAATATAGGATGTGATTCTTTTTAGTTTTGTACTGCAGTAGGATTCAAGTCTCTTGAGAGCGATGCTCTTATGTTTGTTATGAGGTTTTAGTTTTTAAGATTGTTTACGAGATGCTTGACGCTCAATTTAGAGTTGGTTGTTGGAAGCCCAGAGCCAAGAGCAATGTAGCCTCTTATCATACATTAAAGGGTTATGTATACACCTGCGTTTGATTGAACATATCAACAAAAAGAAATTGGCAATGCAGATGCAATACCCATGGATAATTACAAATAATTATTCACCTATTTACAGGTGAGTGATATGCTGAAATCAACAGACAATCAACGAACATAAAATATAAAATTGGCGATGACCCAATGACGAATACTCACAGAGAACAGAGAGCAGCAGAAGAAAAATTTATTGGACGAGAGCAGAAGAAATTCATCAAACACTAGCAAACAAAACAAGGAAACAAAGTAAATTTTAAAGTTGGGTACAATACAAAAACGGTAGGAAGTTACAAGGTGACTTTAGAACAGTAGCCTGACCTATTCAAGGTATCAAGGTAAGCAGTCAAAATGCCTCTTGACATTGAACATTCTGAACGATTTAGCATCACAGCTGAACCCAATTATATTGCAACATGATGGCAACAGTGGTGTAAGGAATTTAAGATTTATTTAGAAGCATTTGGGAATATGATGGATGCCCAAAAGAAGGCAGTATTACTTCATACAGGAAGTAGAGAAGTTCAGGAAGTGTTTAAGACATTACAGCCTAGAGATGACACAAGTGAAGCTGCAATTAAGGCTCTTAGCACATATTTTCTCCTCAGGTCAATAATTTTTTTGAAAGGTATCAATCTACAGCACAGGCATATCAGAAAGAAAATGAAAGTTTAGATGCATTTATGACGAGACTAAAGAATTTAGCTGTTTCACATGAATTTCTAGAATTAGGAAATGTTATCATAGATTAAGTTATTGCACATTGCACATCACAAGAGCTGAAAAATAAATTATTGCAAGACAAAGTCATTGATAATAGGCAGAGCTTTATAAACCTCAAATAGGCAAAGTAATATAATAGGTAGTTCTACAATTAATAGAATGGAATATTCTAAAATTAGTACAATAGGTTCCAAATGGAAAAACAATGAGAATCAGAGAAGGAATATATCAAAGCCTAGTCATAGAAAAGTGCCTAACACTAATATTCATAAATATCAGAATCAGGTCTATACACAGAAACAACAGGAAAAACCAGGGTGTTATAGGTGTGGTAAAACTGATCATCTTGCATACGAAGCAAAGAAATACCCAGCTACTGGACAAACATGCCGAAATTTTAGAAAGATGGGTCGTTTTGCAACTGCATGTAGATTCCCTAAACAGTATGCAAAGAAAATAAATGCTACAGTTGATACTATTGGTCAAGAAAATTATGCGGAAAATGTTCATGATAATCAGGATAAGTCAGAAAATTACTTTGCGTTTCGCATAAATTCTGTCGATAAAAATACAAAGAAACTTATCATGGTAGAAGTAATCATAAATGGTAAACCAATTTGGATGCAAGTTGACACAGCAGCCGATGTATCAATTATGTCTGAGAAAACAGCTAAATGCATTCTTAATTTGTTATTAGAAGGTACCAATAGAGTTTTGAAAGGTTGTAATGGTTTTGATATTCAGGTAATAGGTGATTCGAACATATAAGTATATTACAAAGAAGAGAAATTAGAGAGAATGCCATTAACAGTAGTAAAAGGTAAAGGACAAACTTTGCTAGGTTTAGATTGGCTACTTACTTACTTACTTACTTCCACTCCCAGGCAGGCTTTCAGCCTGTCAGTGAAATCAGTTGTCTTTTTCACTCAATTCTGTTTTCAAAAATTCCATCTCTTCTCAGCTGTACAATTATTGGCATGTTGTTCTTTGTCAGAATCTCTTCAATTCCATCCCTCCAGCGTTTACGTGGTCTACCTCTTGATTTGCTACAGTATTTGATTTTAGAAGGCCCTAGTATTTTGAAGGTTACAGGTAGACAAGATGAACACAAAAAGGAAATATCTGTGGATAATAGCATATCAGAGTTTCAAGACGTATTTGAAGTGGAAGTAGGTATAGTAAAGAACGCAAAGGCAATTCTAGTTTTGAAACCTGACAGTGCTCCAAGATTTTGTGCTCCCAGAACAGTACCGTATGTATTGAAAAGTGCAGTTGAAACAGAAATCAGGAGATTAGAAAATGAAGGTTCATGGGAAAAGGTTACATATTCATATTGGGTTACTCCATTAGTGCCTATTATGAAGGAGAATGATCATGTTAGGTTATGTGGAGATTACAAAGTAACGTTGAATCCACAACTGAGAGTAGCTCAACATCCATGACCAAATCCAAAAGACATGTATGCAACTATGTCATGATGCAATGTTTTTTCTAAGTTAGATTTAAGACAAACATTTCAACAGCTTCCCATGTATGAAAGTTCACAAGAATTATGTACAGTAAATAAATCCTTAGGTTTGTTTAAGCCAAAGAGATTAGCTTATGCAGTTGCAAGTACTCCAGCTATACAGCAACAAACTATGGGTAAGATTTTTTCAGGAATGCAAGGAGTATTCATTTTTATAGATGATATTTTAATTGCTGGTGAAGACACAAGAGAACATAAAGAAAGATTGTGAACAGTTCTGAAGAAATTGAAAGAACATATTAGGGTAAATAAGAGCAAGGGTATTTTAGAAGATGATTCACTTGAATACATAGGTTTTGTAATTAATGTCTAGGGTATTCACAAAACTAAAGAGAAGATTAAAGCTGTTCAATCAACAAAAGTACCAAAAAATGTTAAGGAATTACAATCAGTTTTAGGTTTAGTAACATTTTACGGGAATTTTATTCAGAATTTGTCTACAATTGCACATCCATTGTATAATTTGTTGAATAAGGGTGTAGAATGGGAGTGGCCAAAAGAGTGTCCGGAATCTTTTGAAAGAATCAAACAGGAAATAACATCACCCACATTACTAGTACGTTATCTAATTGATTTACCATTTAAATTAGTATGTGATGCATCAAACATAGGTTTAGGTGCAGTATTATCTCATGTAATGCCAGGTGGAACAGAAAAACAAATTACGTTCACTTCTAGAGTAGTGAACAAGGCAGAAAGGAATTACTCTCATATAGAAGAAGAAGGGTTAACATTAGTGTATGGAGTTAAGAAATTTCATATGTATCTTTGCAGTAGGAAAAAGTTCCCACTTGTTACAGATCACAAACCTTTATTAGCAATATTGGGTCCAAAAGCAAGTTTACCTACGTTGGTATCTGCAAGACTACAACGTTGGGCAATTACGTTAGCCGCGTACCACTATGATATAGAATACCGTCCAACATCAAAGATAGGTAATGCAGATGCTTTATCTAGATCACCAGTAGACAAAGCTCCAGAAGAGTATCATGACAGTATTCTGCTAATTTCTGTATATGATGTACCCATTATAACAAAGGATGTAGCACACAGTACCGAGAGAGATCCAGTACTTAGTAAGGCTTTAGAGAGTTTAATGACAGGTAGGGACTTATGTGGAAAAGAGGAAAATTGTAAATCCTATAAAGATATATGGTATGAACTGAGTGTAACAAAAGGAATAGTGATGAGAGGTTCTAGGGTAGCTATTCCTAATTCACTGAGGAATAAGGTTTTGTCTGAAATATATGCTGATCACCAAGGTATTGTAAGATCAAAGTCAATTTCCAGAACTTATATATGGTGGCCAGGTGTAGATAAAGATGTGGAATCTTATATAAAAAATCGTATGAATTGTGTTATGCAACAGAACAATCCTCATTTTGCTAGAATGCACCCATGGGAGTTACCCAGGTATCCATGGCAAAGAGTGCATATAGATTTTCCAGGTCCCTTTTAAAATCATTTGTTTATGATAGTAGTAGATGCTTAGATTAAGTGGTCAGAAGTCATTCCTACGAAAACAACAACGTCTTACACCACAACAAAAGAGTTGATGCAATTTTTTTCTACAGAAAGAATTGTTAGAGATAATGGTCAACAATTTACCTCACAAGAGTATAAAGAAGTAGAAAATCTCCCAAAAGTAAGAACTTTTTTATCTTTATCTGATGTCATGGTAAGATCATACAACATTCCAGAGAAGTGGATACCAGGAGAGATTGTAAGAGAGATAGCAAATTTACATTATAATGTTCAAGTTAGTGGAAATATTGTAAAACGTCATGTTGATCAATTACAGCCATTAAACAGAAATACAATAGAGGATGTGAATGTTAGAGATGGAAAACTTTCAGAAGTAGTTACATCAAATGAGTCAAATATTAGCCAAGATGCTACAACATCAAATGTAGATTCAGAACCAATTCATGTACCAGTACAAGATGAGGTTAGAGTGCTTCCCAATAGGATTAATAGAGAAAAGCCCCCTTAGAGATTGAATTTTTAAAGATTTTTATAATGTCAAGTTAAGGGGGGATACTGTTTTTATTAGTGTAATAATGTACTGTATTACCTCAAATGTTATAACTATTGAGCGCAACATTGCATCATATTGCATTGATAAAACCTGTTTAAGATTGTACATAACTGAAATAATGTATTTTGATATTAGGGTTCAAGCATTTATTGATTACCTCAAAGATGGGATGTGATTCTTTCTATTGTACTGTAGTAGGATTTAAGTCTTTTGAGAGCGATGCTCTTATGTTTGTTATGAGGTTTTGGTTTTTAAGATTGTTTACGAGATGCTTGACGCTCAGTTGGGAGTTGGTTGTTGGAAGCCCAGAGCCAAGAGCAATGTAGCCTCTTATTATACATTAAAGGGTTATGTATACACCTGCATTTGATTCAACATATCATCAATAAAAATTGACAACGCAGATGGGATACCCCTGGATAATTACTAATAATTATTCACTCATTTACAGGTGATTAATATACTGAAATCACTAGTCAATCAACCAACATGAAATATAAAAAACGCGTGGGGCCGACCAACCTTAAGGTCCTCATTGTCTTTATTACCCCATAAAGGTGCCAAATTCCCATTTTATGAGTGATTTTACGTTGACATTTTTCTCTCACCACCATAGATAAACAAAAAACGTTTGCTTTCATTGTGGGGATTTTTATTACAAACCTTCCACTACCCACAATGAAAATAAGCTTCTAAGCAAAACCCGAAACTACAGCCCTGATTATGTCTGTCTGTCTTTTTTTTACTATCATTTTTTAAACTATTAAACATAGCCTATGGGAAAGAACAAAGTTAGGATTTTATGCAAAATTTGCTATGGGTAATCTTTCGTGGATTTTTATAAATCCAATGAATAATCAGATCCACGCTACAGCAAATAAACTAAGATCAATAAAGTCCCTGAACAAAATATGAAGAAGAACATACCAATAGCAAAGGGTAGTTGGTAGATCTCGTCCAAGGACGCTCTCAACGCTGTATTGAACATACAGTAGATGTCCTAGCCCAGGGGAGTAAGAACTGTAAGTTACACTTCTCATTGTTTGGGGTGCTTATGCCAAGAGAGAGAGAGAGAGAGAGAGAGAGAGAGAGAGAGAGAGAGAGAGAGAGAGAGAGAGAGAGAGAGAGAGAGAGAGAATCTGGCCTATGTATCCATTTACTTGTAAAGAGGAATATTACATTCAACTTTTGTTTTTATAGTTGAATCCTATTAAAAGTCTCCATGAATATACATCTCCCTTACATCTTAACAACATTGACATGATCCAAGCTTTCGTCTTCAGATTTGTTAAAAAAACGAATAGAAAAGACACATCTTAATTTTGCTTTCATGAAGAAAATTACCAAGTGTCAATTGTTTCACTTCCCAAGTCTCTCAGTGGCAAACAACCTTTAAGTTTAGGTCTTGTGGCACCATTAGGTTTGTTGTTTTATAAGTTAATTATCTGAAATACTCTAAGTCACAGTTCTTTCAAGAATACAACTTAAATAGTTTAAAGAGTAAATAATGAGCAGGGTTAAGGGGGTGACAGTTATAGAAAACGAATTTTGACACAGGAAAAATCATTTGTTTTTGTGTGAGATAGCCATGTCGTCCTGATGGAAGTTCCTCATTGGCCGCTTCTATTTGGGATATTTTTACGTGTGATATACCAGAGAAATTTTATCTTAGAGGTATCAATGTGAGAAATCGGATTCATTTCTGTCGCTTCCGGATCTAAGTTTGCTGCTACATAACAATTAAACTTCTTGTTGAAGCTTATGGTAAAGAGGTTGATTTGCAGTTCCGGGACTTGCTCTAGAATGAAACAGAATGATTTTGTGTCCAGAGACCATTCTGTTTCCTGAGGATTGGATCTCGACAGGGCGTCCACCATCACATTGCGAATCCCATCGAGGTCAACTGCTGAAAGATGAAATTTCCTCCTTTTTGCTAAAGAGAGAATGGCTAGGATTACATGGTTGATCTGAGGAGATCTGGAGCCCTGTCTGCTGACGCAGTGTACTATTGTATTGTTGTCGATGACTAATTTGATGTGATTTCGTCTTTGGGCATGGTCTCTTCAGAGTCAGATACAATGCTATAGCTTCCCGAACATTGATGGGAAATTTATGAAATGCAATCAAACACTGACCCTACACTTTTTTGGAAGAAACATACTGCTGGGGAACCGTGTACACAGTCTGAGGGATGGCAGCAACTGAGGCAAAGCGACAGGAGGGGATTTCATTCCCTTAAAGTGACTTCTGGGCTTCTTGTCTTTGGGTTAAGGACCTTCATTGGGGATAAATTTTGGTTTAGAGAACATAACCCACTTGTCTATAAATCTCTTATTCTCTTGAGCTGCGTGGTCCATGACTTCTTCAACCAATTTTTCAAGGAAGAGATCCTTCTCCCAGATATTAGAGTTGATCAGTTTTCTAGGTTCATGTCTGATTGTAGCCGTGGCTAGGACGTGTTCTCTACATTCTCTCCTGGCTAGGAAGAAAGCATGTAGAACCCTATGAAAACATGATTATGTGACTCTTCACCAAGACAGGGAAGAAATCAGATTTGGAATAGTTTCCAAGAAGCATCTCTATATAAGATTGGAAGGCTAAAGAGGCAGAAAGTCTTTTTAGCTCTCAATTCTCCATTTAATAGGGATTTGAGATTTCTATGCAGTTTTTCATTAAGTAGTTTGCCTCCGATGTCTTTATATAGTTTTCCTACACTGAAGGTATGTTGGACATCCTTCCAGTTTTTCAAATCATAAGGAAGGGCAAGAGAGACAGGTTTACATTCCTGTAGCACTGGGAATGGCCTGCTCTCCACTATTGCTTTCATCACGCCCTCTAAGCGTTTAGAGGCAAAAGGGAAGACAATATCCTTGGGTGCCACAAAGGTGACCTGTTTCCTGCCAAAGGCAAAAAGTTGGGTATTGTTGAATTCAGCAGTCTTTAACTAACTAAAAAAAAAGAGATTGAGCCTTGCTATGGTCTAGAATGATTGTTTCCTTAGGGATTGTATCATCACTAATGGACGCTTTCGAGTGCCTAGCAGTAAGGATAACTATCGATCGATGTAAAGCATTCCAAGTCCGAAACTGGCTTAGAACCCAAACCATCCCAAATATGGAGGAACCCTTCAGTTAAGGCCATATTCTCAGCCAAGGGTTCTTAACTGTGCATTTTGGTAGGCTTGAAGCTGGGATTCCTTAGAAAAATATGCCTTTTGTAAAGCTTCTATCCTCACTGTTAGTTCCGTTTGAGAATGTTCATTTTTGGCGGTTAGGTTCTCCATGAAAGCTTTCTTGAATGCCATTAATTCCATGTTACTAGGAAGGGAAGGTTTGTCTAAAGTTGGAATCCTGGTGGAGGCCGAAGCTGGGGCTTGAGCAGCAGTGATGGGAGAAAGTAAAGAGGCACTAGGAGCTGTATTCACATGATGTACAGCCAATAACTCTTCTGAGGCTTCCGTGGTCAGAAGGATCCTCTTCCTCTCTGATGACACAGAAGAAATAGTCAACATTTTTTCAGCATCCAGGCTCATGACTTGCAGAGCGTCACGGATTACATCATATACATGATCTGCTGGTACCGTCGAGAGTTGAACCGTAGGTAATTGATTACCAAACGCAGAGGTCACCTCAGCCTTGGGAAAGAAAAGATCCTTCAGTTCCAGGGAAGGAAGATAAGGGGCATTTTATTGAGAGTTCTTCTGGAAGACTCCTACTCAGTGTCGGAGCATCCTCCGACTTTGATATCGAACGTCCAAGGAGACGTCAGTGGCATAGATGGCGGTGTTAAGGAGATCCGTTCAAACCTGGCATTTGGTAGGTTCCTAGAATGCAATGGATCCCTTGGAAACAAGAAAATCAGCATGTTTATGGCAGGTCTTGTGGCTGCAGGGTGACTTGACCAACCTGGTACAGGCGACCTGTAAAGAATAAGCATTGAAATGAGTACATATCATTAAAAATCATATTTCTTAAATAGAACCTATCCTAACTTAAATAAACATACCGCCTAAAAAATGGCTAAAAATTGAACATAATCAGAGCACATGCAAAACTGCTCAGAAATCAATAGAGATTTATGAAGCAAACTATAATAACAGTGTTGTAGGAATATGGAGAAAAGGTTCAAATCAAAGGGACTCCAGAACCACCTGAGTAAGTCTATTGGAGCAAGCTAAGAAGGCAAGTTCACACATCATACTGTCTAGACCTGCAACAGCTGCCCCAACCAAAGCTGGGTCAAGGCAGCAACTATTTCTAGTAGCCAATAAACGACTGACCAGTCAATATCTCAGGCATATCGACATAAGGTGGCAGACCCATTATAAAGTCAACAGGGGGAGAATGAACAATCACATAGGGAAGGGTCGACACTCAGGAAAGTACAGAAATGAAAGGCAGATAATAAATGAACCTGCCAAGACTTGATCATTAGCATTAACTTATAAAAAGTGGGGTGTAGCCCATAAGATAATGAGAGCCGTACAAGACAGCCAGGACGCTAAGACTTAGAAATTCAAAGGATTTCCTGACAACCAGGCAGGATCTAATCGACCAACTTTAGAGAATATTCCTCAGGTGTGTGATAGGAAAGACCAGATGATTAGTCTAAGGCTGCACTTAAGGTGGCCGAGGGAATGACCCATAGCCAACACACAGGCAGTGCTAGAAGAACTCAAGCTGACAAGCCAAGAAGCACAGACAGAAGGCAGCACCTCTGTCTAGATAGGCTAACCAGGCAAGGGAGTCAAGACTCAATAGCAAGAGGGACAGCACAAGAAGTGAGGCTGCAGACATAGAACAGGCTCTGCCAAGGCGGCAGAAGAGGACCCCCAAGGGGTACCAACTCTACACCTATATAGGGTTAGGCTATAGGGAGAACTGTGCAGGCAAACCTAGCCTACTGAGTGGGTGAGGGAAAACTCAAAAGCTAGGGTAAGATGACTAGACAAGAGGAACATAGTTCCCAGTACAGTCAGGTTATGGCCTAACTAGGAAGGGGAAGGGGCAGAGAAAACACCCAAGGGTGATCTCTAAAGCAGCAGAGAGATTTTGACCAGGGGAGGTGAAAATCTTACCTACCTAGGGCAAGGAAAGAGCTTAAAAGTAGGCACACTAACAGGCACAAGCATAAGGGAAGAAAGGGGTGGTGATGGGAGAGTTAGTAAATGGTGAGGTGGCATAAGAAGATGGCCCAACAGCAACATTAAAGCAGCAATATTTTTTCAAGGGGCTGCCGTGATAGGGCACTGAGAAGAAGTCCTCATAACCAGGCATAGCCTACCAAAGACTAATAGGGAAGCCTAATAATTGTTAAGGTGACACAAGGGGGTCTACTAGCTAGCATCAGAACAGGGGGTAAAGCGATCAAATGTGTAAAAATAAGTAGACACAAGGAACAGCATCCCAAGAGCCGTGCCACCTCGCCAAACATATAGGTTAAGTGGAAAATGAAAACCGTCACTCTAGGGCAGCTGAGAACACTATCCAACTACAAGAAGGACCTTCAGGACCGCAGCTCCCTGCCATGACGAATCGACAGCATGGGAGGATAGACAGCCTCACCCAACCAGTGAGATTTGGTAAAAGAAGGGGATGGTGCATGAGTGAAAATTTACCAGGCATGACCGCCCGCTAGCGTAGGCTAGCCTAAGTCAATGGGGAAAAAAAAAACCCCAAAAACCCCAAGGAATGATGAGGAACTACCATAAACATACCACACCTTAAATGAATAATGTAAAACATATCCTTACCGTAATATGACTGAATAACTAAGCTTTTCTGAGCAATTTGGTGGTGCGCTGGCCTCGTAACAATAAAGGCATGCAAATCAAATAAAACACTGGATGGTGACACAAAATTCTCCAACAGACGAAATAGAGGTATTCAACTCAGTTGATGAGGAAGAAGCTGATGCATTCATGATAAAATATCATTCAAAAAACCAAGAAAAACAGGTAGAAACTCTCCCAGCGACCGTCAAAAATGGCGACTGTGAAGGGGAATGTATCAACAGGAAACGTGTTAGTTGTAGCACATTGAGATCGCGAGTTGTAACGTCTTTCTTGCCCACGTATTCTACCTTTACCTTATACTTCGAGGCAAGGTTAATTCTATTCGGGGAGGGATAACCATAGCTTCTTATTAACACATTCCTGATTTATACCGGATATCTCTCGGGATATTCGTTCCATTAAAACTACGTTGATACCTCAGAGGTATAATTTTTCTTGTGTAACACTCGCAAAATTATACCAAGTAGAAGCTGCCAATGAGGAACTTCCATCAGGACGATATGGCTCGAGCCCACAAAAGTCAAAGATGAAATGATTCTGATGGTTTAATGTTACATTCAACCATTGTACATGATGTAGGTTATGCAAAATCTACTAATAAACTTTACTCAACAATAGAAAAACATTAACAGCAATATGAAAATAATAGTCAGCGAACAGAAAATAAAACTATATTTAAGATGTATCATATTGTAGAAATTTACAGTATTACACAAAAATCCACCGAATACTCACAGCATACCAAAACTAATGGATAAATATACAAAGATGCTAATAAGTAGAACGAGTTGACTTTCTACAGCAAGGGACAGATGGCGTTGGATAGTTTCAGATATAAAATGTTAACAGAAAGAAATATGTCAACCACTTATAAGTAATAGAAGCTTTGCCTGACAACCAATCTGCTGACAGAAAACTATACTCTACGGAGCCAGCCATCTGCTCTGTTGTATATGATATGCTAGAAATGATGGATGAAAAAAAATATGGCATCTTAATTCTGCTCGATCTCAGTGCTGCTTTTGATACATTGGTACATGAACTGATACTAAATGATCTACGGTCCATCGGCGTTGAACATCAAGCCTTCGAATACCTAAAAGACTACTTAGTTGGTAGAACTTACTGTGTACAAATTGGAAACTCTTATTCATCATATGAACCTTTAAACAGAGGGGTACCCCAGGGGAGTGTACTTGGCCCAGTCTTATTCTACATCTATACTATTGGTCTATCGAAAATACTACAAAAGCATGGCGGGAAGTTTAAACTATTTGCAGATGACACAAAATTTTACTTCTCCATAAATGATATACATAACATTACTGAAACTCTAAACCGAATGCTTGATGGTGTTAGAGAATGGATGACATTTAAACAACTAAAATTAAATGAGAACAGAACTGAATTCATGGTGGTGGGCAAGAAAAACAGTGTGAGAAACTTAGATGATATTCAAATGAACATAGATGATAACTCGGTGCCGTTATCTAGTAAAGTTCGAGATCTAGGTTTATTTCTTGACTGCAACCTATCTCTAAATGCCCAAATAAATATTATAATAAAAACTGCTGATTATCATCTAAGAAAGATTGCGTTTATGAAAAAGTACCTAGACGAAAATTCTAATAAGAAACTTGTGATAAACTGTTATTA
The DNA here is from genome assembly GCF_036898095.1 of Palaemon carinicauda. NCBI lineage: Eukaryota > Metazoa > Arthropoda > Malacostraca > Decapoda > Palaemonidae > Palaemon > Palaemon carinicauda. The sequence goes on from NC_090730.1 coordinate 11,438,270, forward strand.
CCAGGATTAACTATCGCAACTCTATCTATTACAATTTACCAAAAGTGCTGCTTAAGAAATTACAAAACATAATAAACAGAGGAGCAAGACTAATAAGAGGCGTCCCACCTAGAGACAGGATCACCCCTATACTAATTGATTTACACTGGCTGCCGATTAAAGCGAGGATTGAATTTAAAATATGTAGGTAATTGTTTACAACAGCACGCTCTCCATTTACTCCAACATAATACAATCCTGCAGTTCTCATCTTCTTGCACAGTAATTAGGTGGTTATTTAAATTCTGGGAAAGCAATAATTAGCAAGATACTAAATGACTTGAAACTGACTTGTCAACATAGTCAACAAAAGAAAATTTGTGTTGCTAGCGTATATGAACAGAAGTTCGTGATGCCAGCGTACATTTGATATACTATATATTCAAAGTATACTTGATAAAAAATTGAGTGATTACTCAAAAGTGTCACTATTTGTAAATTGCATATTTTATGGAAACTTTTGATTAATTAATCCAATTTTAATTAGGTATATTTTTAATATACAGTATATCAAATGTAGGCTGGCATCACAAACTTTCTTTATGTAGGCTGGCATCATGAATTCTGTTTGGTTGACTATGTTGACATGTCAGTTCCATTTCGTTTAGTTAGTAAACCGAGCTATTTTCTTTTTATTACCCCTTCCCCCTTCCTCAACATGGCTTGCTAACTATTGCTTTCCCAGAATTTAAATAAGCACCTAATAGCTGTGCAAGAAGAGGAGAACTGCAGGATTGCATTATGTTGGAGTAAATGGAGAGCGTGGTGTTGTAAACAATTACAAATATGTACAATAACCCAGCAAGTTATTAGAACTAGGCATCCAAAATACTTAAGAGAATTGCTACATTTTGCGCAGCCAACAAATCGTGTCGACACGAGAATAGTTACAGATGGCTTTAAACTGTTGGAACCTAGATATATGTCTACTTTACGCTCTAGAGCCTTTAAATATGCAGCCATAAGACTATATAAAAAGCTCCTATGAAACATTTGAATGATTGATGACATTAAGGCTTTCAAGAGGATACTGATGACTTTCTTATATCATGAGTCTTTTGACAGTGACGATATAACAGTAAATGAAGAATATGAGACATGAAACATTAAATACTCTGAACGAATAAGGTAAAACGACAGTGGAGGTCCTGTAGAGAGTGGGGTTTCCCTGCTGTATGGGACCGGAAAAGCAGCCACCAAACTAAGTAAAGTAAGTAAAGTATGGCTTCTACTTCTAATGATGAATGTTGATTCAGTCTTCCTTGTCTTTTTCAAAATACTTTATCGTTGTGTGTAGTCACTAAAGTCTAGAGTCACAGAGGGTGTAGCTGAAGAATATTTCCAAACACGAGCATTGTTTTGTCAGGTCTCTCTCGTTTCTGCCTCTCCATATCGGAATAATACTATAGAGAATACTGGAGCATTAAGACTGACATTTCACAATAGCCTGGTGCCAGGAACCCACTCTTAAATCATACTGTTGAACTCACGTTCGTCAGACGGCTGGCGCCAAAGTACAGCAGGGACGTTCAGAGAACTTTTTCAGGGCAGGTGCTCAAGTGAAAAAAAGGGCAAAAATACAGAAATGAATGAGGCTAAATATATACCGGCTCAATATTCTTTCAAATTTATTTAAACTTGCCATTAATAATTCAAGAAAGATATAAACATGGCTAATATCATAGGTACCAGTGGGCTAATGTGTTTTTATGAATATGAAACCTAGAGTAGTGACTTCAAGTAGTACTAGAAAATTTAGTAAAAGAAATTATATATATATATATATATATATATATATATATATATATATATATATATATATATATATATATATATATATATATTATTATTATTATTATTATTACTTACTAAGCTACAACCCTAGTTGGAAAAGCAGTATGCTATAAGCCCAGGGGCTCCAACAGGGAAAATAGCTCAGTGCGGAAAGGAAAAAAGGAAAATAAAATATTCTAAGAAGAGTAACAACAATAAATATCTCCTATATAAACTATAAAAACTTTAACAAAACAAGAGGAAGAGAAATAAGATAGGAGAGTGTGCTCGAGTGTACCCTCAAGCAAGAGAACTCTTACCCAAGACAGTGAAAGGCCATGGTACAGAGGCTATGGCACTACCCAAGACTAGAGAACAGTGGTTTGATTTTGGAGTGTCCTTCTCCTAGAAGAGCTGCTTACCATAGCTATAGAGTCTCCTCTACCCTTACCAAGAGGAAAGTGGCACTGAACAATTACAGTGCAGTAACTCCTTGGGTGATGAAGAATTGTTTGGTAATCTGTGTTGTCAGGTGTATGAGGATAGAGGAGAATATGTAAAGAATATGCCAGACTATTCAGTGTGTATGTAGGCAAAGGGAAAATGAACCGTAACCAGAGAGGAGGATCCAATGTAGTACTGTCTGGCCAGTCAAAAGACCCCATAACTCTCTAGCGGTAGTATCTCAATATATATATTACTTTTACATAAATGACTGCAAGAAAATCAATCAGTATGATCAATACACCAGACCGACCTTATCATTTTATATTTGTAAGAGAACACTTCTGTGTGCCATTTCTTTGAATATGTTGATAACTTCACTGTTGTAGATCGTGATATCCTTTTCAACGGCTAGCAACAAAAGATCAGATAACCTCTCCTCACTGGACAGGCTGCGTAGCTTTGTCTTCACCAGCATGAGTTTGGAGAAGGTTCTTTAATTCCAACCGTAGCTTGTCTACTTCTAACTCATAAAACTGGCATAATTTTTACAATGACTTGAATGTCTCTTCATTCACAGGTTCTCTCCAGTTATCTTGGACTGTCATACAATGAAAAGCATTTAGGATACCCCATGCTGTGTTGTCTCCACCTTTAAATCTGCTTTGTAGCTCTTGTGATATTGTATCTAAAAACACATAAAATACTCTCACACGGTAGTACTCATCCAAGGATTGATATTGCTGGTCCTCGGTAGCAGATGTAGCACTATACTTGTATCTTTCAGGAATTTTTCTTCTTCTGCCTTGTCCTGGAACCCGGAAACTTTTCATCATTTCTTAATTTTCTCAAACTTTGTAGCAATTCATCCACAAATCTGTAGGAGGCGGCCAAATCAAAGTCTTTCTGTTGCAGGGCATTAGAGGCATAGGCAGTTTCTTGAAAAACTGGGGTGGCAATCTCAAGACAAACAAGAAATTCAAAGGAAATAATTTACAGCGATATTGAGGCATCCCCTGCTGATGCATCAGGAGGATGTTGTTGCACTACCTCTTCTAGAAATTGCTTCAGATGTGGGGTGACCTTCCTTATGGTTTTAAGAGCTGACTCTCGGCGAGCCCATCTTTTGTCTGATAGCTTATTAAGTTCAAGTGGGTGGTCTTCTGGATACAACGCTTTCTGGATCTACATGAAAGCAGCATGCAGTTTTGAAGAGTTAGCAATAAAAGCATACAGTTTCTCCACCTAATTGAAAAAAGTTACAGAGTACTTGGTTTTGCACTTTCGACTAACACCGGATTTAGGCTGTGTGCATAGAGGGCCTATGGGTTCTGTCTTTGGATTCTGGTCTGTAATCTATTGTATATTCCACTCATATTTGCTGCCCTATCTTGAAAGATGAGAATGGCCATAAATTGGAGGTAAATCAGTTGTTGTTTGCGGATGATACTGTACTGGTTGCAGACGTGGAAGAGAAGCTTGGCCGATTAATGACAGAATTTGAAAGGGTGTGTGGGAGAAAGAAGTTGAGAGTTAATGTGGGTAAGAGTAAGTTTATGAGATGTACGAGAAGGGAAGGTGGTGCGAGGTTGAATGTCATGTTGAATGGTGAGTTACTTGAGGAGGTGGATCAGTTTAAGTGATTGTGGTCTATTGCTGCAGCAAATGATGGAGTGAAAGCAGATTTACGTCAGAGAGTGAATGAAGGATGCAAAGTGTTGGTGGCAGTTAAGGGAGTAGTAAAAATTAGAGGGTTGGGCATGAATGTAAAGAGAGTTCTGTATGAGAAAGTGATTGTACCAACTGTGATGTATGGATCGGAATTATTGAGAATGAAAGTATGAGAGGGATAGAAATTGAATGCGTTTGAGATGAAGTGTCTAAGCAGTATGGCCGGTGTATCTCGAGTAGATAGGGTTAGGAACGAAGTAGTGAGGGTGAGAAAGGTATAAGAAAGGAGTTAGCAGCTAGCGTGGATATAAATGTGTTAAGGTAGTTTGGCCATGTTGAGAAAATGGAAACTGGCTGTCTAATAAAGAAGGTGATGAATGCAAGAGAGGGTGGGAGAAGTATAAGAAAAAGGCCAAGGGTTGGATGGATGGATGGAGTGAAGAAAGCTCTGGTTTATAGGAGGATAAATGTGAGTAAGACAAGAGTGCGTGCTAGAAATAGGAATGAATGGCGAGCGATTGTGACGCAGTTCCGGTAGACCCTGCTGCTTCCTCCGGTGCCTTGGATGACCACGGAGGTAGCAGTAGTAGGGGATTCAGCGTTATGAAGTTTCATCTGTGGTGGATAACGGGGGAGGGTGGGCTGTGGTACCCTAGCAGTACCAGCCGAACTCGGTTGAGTCCCTTGTCATGCTGGGAGGAATGTAAAGATGAGAGGTCCCCTTTTTTGTTTCATTTGTTTGATATCGGTTACCCCCCAAAATATGGGAAGTGCCTTGGTATATGTATGTATGTATTATCATTGACACAGATAGCCGGCATAGGCGGCGGACCTATAATACATCACTCTCAAAAGGGCACTTTTAATACAGTAACAAAAGGGGCAGGCGCTTGGACACCCCTAGTACCCACCCACTCTCTGCACGTCCCTGAAGTACAGTAGTTATGAGAGTATCTAGACCTTCCATTCCACACCAACAACAACAGGCCCTAATAACCAGTCACAAGGAAGATCCATACGATGCAAGTGAATGCTAAGATTGCCACAAACCCCACGAACGGAAGCATACTTCTCAATAAACAAATGCTCAATCATAGGGACAAGATCCCTCAAAACAAGTGACTGGGCACAACCAGTATCACGCATAATACAAACAGGGTGTAGTGAACCACCATCAGCAGCAACAAACCCCTTAGCAGTGCATGGGTTGTGAACCTTATCAACAGGTCTGGAATTGACATTCTTCCTGTCAAAAATGTGGTAATTTCTAGTGTTAACCTCTACTGGTAGCACACCATAACAAGACTTTGGTAGTGTTACAAGAGTCACACTTTTATCTTCTTTCCTCAACCAAAAACATTCAGACACTGTGTGACCTGGTTTGGTACAATATTTACGGACTATATAAATGCTAGTAATAGAATTAGTATTAATTAAAACTGCTTTGAGACTTGACATGTGAATCAGAATTAGACCATTGATCTACATCATCAGTACCTGTATGCTTATCTGTATTCCTATAGTCTTTTGATCTATTAAACCTTTTATCACTATACCTATACTCTTTATGGGCCAGTACATAGCCCTCAGCACATACGGCTTTTTGCAAAGGGTAGATAACCTTCTTTCATTTGAGTAAACCTTAATGTTCTCACCAACACTATTCTTAAACTGTTCAATTAAAACAATTTATCTTAATATATCAAAATCATCCCTACATTCTCTTGCTTCACTCCATATATCAAACCAGTCTGATTGTTCTATATTAAATTTTACATCTGTCTGCTTATTTTGCTTTGTCAAACTCCTAAACTTCACCCTATAAGCTTTGGGCCTTAATTCATAGGCTTATAAAAAAGCATTTTTCAAGATTTCATAATCATATAGGCCTACTATAAACTCAGGAATAGAAGCATAAACTTTTTGTGCCCTACCACACAAAATCCCTGATAACATATACAACCAAGTTTCTGCTAGCCACTTACATTTCTTAACTTTTGTCTCAAAACAGACAAAATATTAATTTAAATCCTTTTCAGTAAAAGGAGGTACAACTCGATCTTCATAAAAAGAAAATTACTTACCTAGATTTAGCTGGATCACTAGAACTAGTCTGCTTAATTTTTCAAGTTCTAACTCTCTTTGAACATTAAGCTTATGAAGCTTTATATGAGCTTTCCTATCTTTGAGTCTCTTCTTGGCTTCTAATTGTTCACAAAAACTCTGCTTCTCTTCTCCCATGCTCAGCCTGAGCTTCTAACACTTTTGCTCTTAAACAAGCTTCTATTCTAAGACTTTCAAGTTCCACCGCAGGTAAATCAGAACACTCTGAATCTCTATCTATTGTATCTAAGGCATCCTGAGGTGACACATTGACTTTAACCAAATGTTTAACTAACATATGTTTAATATCCTTTTCCTTCATTGAACTTTTAACATTAAGCTCAAGATGTTTGCATAAACTCACTAAGCTAGATTTCTTGAGATCACTTAACTTCTCAACTTGTGGATCATCACAAAATTCGTCAAAAAACCTGATGGTACTAAACTCTGACATGTTTGCTGACTATTTTCTACAAGTAACAACCTACGTTTACTTCACAAATGATGTTGGAATTACATACAGAATAACAATTCAGATCCCAGCCAGGCCCCCAATTCTGTTACGTTCATCTATTGTATACGACGTAGATTAGGCAAAATCTCCTTATGAAGTTTTCTAAACAATAGCAAAAAATTAACAGCAATATGAAAATATTATACTGTACAGCAAACAGGAAATAAAACTATATTCAAGATTTGAAATAAATATTTACAGCATTACTGAAAAATTCACAGAACACTCACAGCAAACAAAAACTAACGGATACAACTTTTTGACGGGCTGCTAGCGCAAGAGCCCGTGTCCAGTAAAATGCTGGACACTACCAAGCAAGGATACATATCCCTATGCACTGCCAACACAAAATCCCGTGTCCAGCAAAAGGCTGGGCAATCTATCAAGCAAGCAAGCAAGCAAAGATAAATATATGAACTGGACAAGAGAGGAACTAGGAACTGCAGCCCAGGAAGCAATCAGGAGTACAAAAACGGCAGGGGCGCAGACCTACTACACTGATAGTACTGTAGATCCTAATATTCAGACAATAGGAGCTGCAGTATATTCCAATAACTTTCAGGCCTGCTGGAGAACATCCAACAATGCCTCTACCATGCAGACAGAGCTTGTTGCAATAAAACAAGTACTAAGAAACTCCATTGAAAATGAAGTAGGACCTGTAGTCATCCATACTGACTCAAGATCCTCTTAGCATGCCTTGCAACAGGAAAAGAACAAGGAAACCAAGGCTCTACCAGCTGATATCATAGCACTCCTATATCAACGCAATTAAAGAGACAGACCTGTGACTCTCAACTGGATTCTCAGTCACATTGGAATACTAGGGAATGAGAAAGCAGATGAGCTAGCTAAAAGCATCAGACACATAGACAGAGTATAGATACACATGGGCCATGGACCTAGTGCCTCCCCCATTGACAGACAAAAGCCAAGAGAGCTGGCTATATGCATCCACAGACTCAGGCTGGGGTATAAATTGGGAGATGTTGGAAAATAATGAAAGACCCTGTGAATATTGTGACGTCACACCACAACAGGCCCTCAGCACTACCTGCTAGATTGTAGGGAAACAGCATAACTGAGGGATAACCTTCAAGCGGACAACAACTCGTAACATGCCAGGCAGACTGCAGTCACATTGGTAAAAGCAAATGTTGAAAACATAGAAATCAACAGATAATTTTGTCAAACCTACCAACCTCTGAAACCCTCAGCAAAATCCATCTCATCCCCTCACCGTAAGGCCATAAAGTCACCATTCCTTTTATTTTTCCATAGCTTTTTCTCCTAAAATATCTAAAATATTCCGCAGGGCCCCTGGGAAGTAAAGGGTTGGACAACCCCATCTGCAACATTTTTCTACGTTTCAAAGGCCTTGCAACCCCTTCAAACTACCACTGTCCGTGACAAGATGGACCCCTTCCACTATCACCATCATCTTTCTTTCTGTTTGCATCTGTCTCTACAACTAAAAATGTTTCAAATTTCCTTTTGTTTAACAACCAACCTTTATTTTATAGGTTACTTATGGGCCGAACAAGGGAAAGGCCGGTACCAACAGGAATTGTTAGCTACAATACAACGAACAAACGAAAGTTGTTACCAAGTAGGACGAGTTGACTTTCCAAGCTTTTATAAAGCGAGGGACAGATGGCGTTGTGTAGTTTCAGATATAAAATGTTGACAGGAAGAAATATGGTTCCTGCTTCTAATGATGAATACTAATTCAGTCTTCTTTGTCTTCTTCAAAATACTTTATCAGTGTGTGTGGTCACTAAAGTCCAGAGTTACAGAGGGAGGGTGTAGCTAAAGAATGTGTCCAACACATGGAGTGTTTAGTCAAGTGTCTCTCGTTTCTGCCTCCCCCTGATCTCTAAAATGGACTGCAAATGTGAGAGATGTGTCCAGCACAAGGCTGTATACTCTTAAAAGCAACCAATGATCTTTCTGCCAGCCCAAGAACTATTCTATCGGGTACAAGGAAAACATCCAGCTCCCTGCCAGTTTGATGGCAGGAATTTTCAGCTCTGACCTACACTGTTGACTTCCAATAAGCTCTTATAGCGAAACCATCATCTGGTGTTTCTGCTATAGCAAGGAGCACCAGCACTGTCATGACTTCTGTCATTTTGACAGGAAAAAATGCAAGGAATGCACTGCATACTATAATCACAAGGGAAAATTTATGTTCTTTGCTCTCAAGCTTGCTGCAGAGCTGGGCTTGCAGCTTGATTGGGATTGTGTCCAGCAAAAGATATGGTGCAGATGCATTGATTGGAATCTCTACCACGACATTGTATATCGCCTTGTCACTAGAAGGAATAGGGAGCCTCCATTGCACCAGAAAGCCCTACAACTGAAGCTCATCAACATTGAGCTCCCACACTTCTATACCCCAGGAGTTCTCCAGAAGATACTAAAGACACTTGGCAGGCCACCCAGATGGCTTAGTTTTAAACCGAATCCAGATATCGACTGCATGAAGGCTGCACCTAATAGATATTATCAGGAACGTGGTCTTCCTGTTCTTGACCGTTCTCCTCAACCAGTGAAGAGGCCACCTGCCAAGAAGAAAAAGAGTAAAACAACAGTGATACCACCTACTGCCACCTCCAATGCCACACTATCTACTAGCACTCCAACAACAGAAAAAGAAGCGTCAGCCATGGACCTGGATCCTTCCAAAGGCACTCGCCCTCCTGCTTTGGCTGAGGCACATCAGCCCGACTGCAATTGCACATCCAACCTAACACAGCTACTTGATGAAGTCACTGTCACACTCACCCCAACTATTGGGCTTACTCCAGAACTTGCTAAAGCCACTGCCACACTTACTCCAACTGTTGAGTCTGCTCCAGAACCATGACCCATCTCTATGGATCCAGAGTACCTGCCAAAATTCAAGTTACCAGCCGTGGAAGGCATACTTTCCTATGCAATAGTTGCTGCCATTTCAGCCTCGAACAAAGGAATAAAGATATCTGCCAGGGCCAATCTAAAGGGTGACATGATCATTGCACCTAAGGATCAGGATAGGACCAGCCTTTCCGACAGAGAAACCTCCCCGGCCTATCTTGATCCTGCCAGGAAATTGAGGATAGCAGTTGTCTCCAACTATTCTGTCAAGATGCCACTGTCCTTCATAACTGACTGCAATATTGTTGCCCATGCTGAACGCCATTTTGGCAGCCATAAGAAGCCTAGGCTACCAGGAAAGTTGCAGTCACATTCATTGGGCCAATCCCACTGTCACTGGACCTCGGACTATGGGAAATTTTCCCCATAGAAGACTTAGACATCGACCCGCTACACTGCTTCAACTGCCAACGTTTTCGCTACCTCAAGGAGAACTGCAGGAGCCCAACGGTCTGTGGAGTCTGCAGCCGCCGGCATCCCACCCAAGAATGTATTGACACCCACAAGAACAGGTTAGAGACCCATCCGAAGTGTCCCAATTGTGGTGGATCTCACCATGCCTGTAACAGGAGGTGTCCAGAGCAATTTAGAAGATTGATAGCATTAGCGTACAGACCGTTCCACTTACCATTGCAGCAGCTGCCCCGCCACAGCCACCTAAGACCTAAAGCTCCACGTTTCCGGACTCCATGTCAGACTTCCACTGATCCTGACCTAGTCACCCTCACTCCTGTCACTGCAGTCATGCTCATGGGGCTGAGCGACGGCACCTCCATGCTCACATTTATGCTCGTGGGGCTGTGTAGTATGACAGAATGCCTAATGACATAATGCCTAAGGACAGAATGCCTAGGGACAAAATACCTATTTCCTCAACACAGACAAAATGCCTAACAGATATAATGCCTAATGGTCAAAATGCATAATATACAAAATGCTTAATGGACAAAACGCCTTCCAGGCAAAATGATCTTATTTAGCATTTTTAAATAAATTATTCCATATTAGTAAAGATCTTACAGTTAAAACCCATATAACTACCCAACAACTATTGTTCATTTTATTTAGCATAGAATAGAATCAAACTACGAACTCTAGGAGGATGATACCATGCTTTTAACAAGAGAGTTTCAATCACTCACCCAACTCTCTCTAATATTGTAAAAAAATCAAAACTCAGCAAGCAAGTTCTGAGTGCAAATGTTGAAAAAGTTAATTAGAAATATATTCAAGTAAATGAACGGATAAAAAAAATCAAACATGCAAAAACGATGAAGGTTTATCCTATCTAAGGGCTATGGCTCCTAATTTTTTAATTTTCTTCAATTCTGGTAAATAACCTATTCATGATTAGATGAATTCATGTTCATTCTGTTGAATGTTTTTAAAGAAAACTAGGATTATTTAGTGTGTATTATGTTTGTAAAGAGTAATTATTTAATAAAAACTCTTTTTTGTTACAAGTTTTTTCTTTTTTTTTTATCCTTGAGTCCTTTATATATTTCCTATCTTATAAACATGTTATCTATGAGTCCTCCTTAATGCCAAATACATGCTAGATAAACTTCAACAAAGAGTCATTGAATTTCATAGCAGTATGAAATAAACTAAGCCGCCTTGGCTGAGGTCAACACTCTACAGAGTCCTAAGCTATCTAGTTCACTTTTTTTATCCTTTTTTTAGATATTATGTCAATTAGGCATTATGTCTGTTAGGTAATTTGTCCGCATTGAGGAATTAGGCATTTCGTCCTTAGGCATTCTGTCCTTAGGCATTCTGTCCTTAGGCATTCTGTCTGCTCACGAAGTGGCTGAGCGACTGTACGTCCTTTCTGAGGGTATGTCTTGGTTGTGTATGCTCTTGGGCGAGCTGATTCTCTTGCATATGAGTCTAGTAACTTTGAAAATTAATATTGCTCTGGTCAGAGCAATACACTTGAGCAGATTGTCGTGAGCCAAGATCTGGTAAGATCCTGACCACACTGATTGGGTTATCCTCCTTTGGGGCTATGACTGACTGCCTAAGAGCCCCATCATGGAATAATATCCGGGCAATCTATGCATGCACGCATGTACCTGTCTTTTTATATTAGGAACAATACTCTAGAGAATTCTGGATCCTTGAAGACTAACATTACGCAATAACGATGCTCCAGGAACCCACTCTCGAATCATCCTCTTGAACTCACGTTAGTCAGACGGCCAGCGCCAAAGTACAGTAGTTATGAGAAGAACACAATGATATTTTGAGTTACAAATACATTAACATATATAAAGATTATTAATTTATTTTTATTTTTACATCAACATATATGACATAAAACGAATTATTTCATTATTACATCAACATACATAGAAAATAATCCATTTTCACAAGTTTTGTAATACAATGTACATAAATTTAGCGTAACATATAAGACTTAAGAGTATAAATGTATTACAATTGATAAAGAGCCTTGGCTTACTTTCTGGATCTATTATTAGTCCTACAATGGAAGTTAGGAGCGATGCCTCGAATTTTATTTGGAACTTTTTTTTGTTTTGTTTTGGTAGACAGACGGAGACGTCTTGAGACAATTGCAGTTCTTGAAAGATTTTTTCCAGATCATTTATTAAGGTTTTACAAGAAAACTTTCATGTTCAATATAATAAAAAAAACTGAATTTAGCGATAATGGAGAAAAAGATAAATATTAGCAGAGAGAGAGAGAGAGAGAGAGAGAGAGAGAGAGAGAGAGAGAGAGAGAGAGAGAGAGATTCGCATTTTTCTTTATGGAACAGTTAGATTGCCAAAGTATGCACATAAATTTAAAGAGAATGGTCTCAAAGGAATATTTTTTTTCCTGAAATATATAATTCTCTAGACCCTTTAAAGAAATCAGAATATTTCTATCAAAATGGACTTTCGAGGGGGACTAAATAAAACCAAATTCTTTATAATACCTTTATTAAAGTTTATATGATAAAAAATGTTGCATTTTTAATTCTTCTTATACTATAATGACCTTTTGTCTTTTTTTTAAATTAAATTTAAGGGGAAACGGGAAGATCTGCTGTTCTATTCTGTCGTAATATTTCATTAAAACTGTTATATATATGAAAACTATCTCACAAATTTTTAATATCAAATTTAGGGGGAGAGAGAAAAGATAACGAGTTGTGGAGAACTATAGCAAGTATAGAATCTTTTCTTCCTTATTCAAGGCAGCAATTTAGTTAGAGAGAGAGAGAGAGAGAGAGAGAGAGAGAGAGAGAGAGAGAGAGAGAGAGAGAGAGAGAGAGAGATTTTACTATAGGATGTATGCATTTAGAAGCAAAGTGATGGAGGTAATAAAGGTGAGAGACAATAGAAAGGAAACAAGGAAGTTAATTTGAGAATATATCCCTTCGATATATGATGGAAGGAAGAGAAAAGAAGTCCCATCTCGAGTGACTTTGAGTCACTGACCAGATACAGTCACTCTCCACATATGTTGTTCCCCTGACTGATATTGGCCCGGAACGTCCCACCTCGGACTGTGAGTCACTCACTGATCATGCACAACTCTCCTGCACACATAGTTCCCTTGACATTCTTTTATACCCGAGGGTGTCTTGTGGTATGGTGGTAATGACATACTGACACATATGGAAAGACCAGTGTTCGATTCTTCCAACTGTGGGTAAAAATTTTTGTTGCTGCTCTTTTTGATAATAACGAAAATGTCAGAGGGCTAACGAAACGACCTTTTACATAAGCTAGATGAAAAGGAAATGTAAATAAGAGCGAGTGAAGGAAATACTTCACAATGTAGAACCCATACCGGACAAAGACTTGTTTTCCGTTGTTATCAAATACTCAAGTGTCAAATAGGTATGCTCTCACTAGACTTACAAAAAACAGAAGATATTAAGTCTTCCAAGAAAAAAGACTTTCTTGTTTTTAGATACCTTGGCACTGTGGATTTGACAATTGGTATGGAATACATTGTGTGGTACTCAAAATACCAAAGCATGTATATGACAAACAAATCTTGCAGGTCCTATAAAGTAAGGAGGTTTCTCTATGTGATAGGACCAGGAAAACAACCGTTAAGATGAAGTGGGTAAAAGTAAACATAACTATGACTTTCATCATAAAACAACACAATAGTTTTTGTCATAACAACACAGGATGGTTTTCACTCCATGTAAAAAGTCTTATTGTTGATGCTGTGAATTTCGTATTCATAATTTCCTTTTGTTTCTTAGTGATTGCTTGTTGATATACATTACGATTAAGCTTTGATTGTTTTCAAAATGTTTGTGAACTCGTTTGAATGCAATGGGAGAGGAGTTTCTCATATATTTATCTAATTTGATAATGTATATATAGTCATTTCTATAATTGAATTTTTCTATTGAATGTAAATATTATAAAAAAATAATTAACTAAATATTATCAGTCTTTATATAGAAGAATAATGCAAGAAAGATAAAAGAAAAAAATATATATTAAGACGTCTGCAAACACTCCCAAATGTTTGTTGACTAAATTGTTCAATAATTGTTGTGTAGACGATAGACGTTACGATAACAAATCTGCAACTCAACGTTGTCACTGAACTGAATTGCACTTTACGAAGATGACAATTAATGTAGGTATACATTCAGCGTTTTTTCTATTACGGTAAAGATAGGGAATTTGATGAGAATTTCTGGGGGTGATAGATTCAAATAAGTTCTTCCCTCACGCTTCCATATCGATATTAGCGAGCTCCTCTACTATTACTTGAGATTGTAAGTACGCTCGTCATAATGTAGATATAAAGTATCTCTGAAACCTTGGGATGCTGTACAGGTTTAGCCTATTCCTAACTATTCTCAGAAACCCTTAACAGAAATATGTGTCCTTACGTGTGATAGCAACTGCCTTCCCCCTTAACTTTACAGGCCAATGTTACGTTCCATTATTTGAGGAATATTAATTAAAAGATTGATTATCTTTACAGAGCAACAAAGCATTTCTTGGAAGAATTGTATGGATGACAGTCAATTGGTAACTAAAAGATTGCTTAAACTAACATGCCGAAAGAGTTATATTAACATGTGTTAAAACCATGTGTATATATGTATACATACACAATCTCTGGTGTCATTAACAAATGACATGCAGATGTAGATACATTTTGTGTAGAACCATCGTATATTAACAGATATCTCTTGGATATAGCAAATTGGTGCTCGAGTTAGCCTGTGTCTGACAGTCTAGAAACCTTCCAGATTCTCTTCTAATCTTAAACAGTCTCTATCAAAATATTCATATGCTTCAATTAGAAATTAGATTTTGGTGTATCTTGCTTTAATGTGGGTGGTAACATCCTTAATTTGAATGGCGAGTCGTGATAACAACACTAAATTTTGATGATTTAAACCATTAAACAGTAAATGTTTACAACAGCTGTGTGGGCAGAATGAATGGTAAATTCTATACAATAGCACCGCCAGCAAGTTATCAAATTTGAGTACTTTCACTATGAAGAGGGAAGTCCAAGGTTTCGTTTCATATATAAATCTAAGCGGTGCCAGGGCTGGAAGTGGTTTAAAATTTAAAATCAAATGTGACCCACCTGAAAAAACACAAGGTACCTCAAATTCATAACTCTCTCAAATTTCTCTTCAGACTGAGCTCTTGTTTGTACGTTAAAAACATACATCATGTCATTATTACATCATCGACTGTATTCTACATAACAAGACGTCACCCAAAAGACATAGTTTTTAACCAATGATGATTAGCCATATTTTACTTGGGATTAGCATTTTAACAAAACTTGAATCATGTGACTTAAATATTCAATCAAATGACAGTTTTAATAGGAAACTAACACTTTCCGACACTGTTCACACAATTTCCAAAATTTTTCAGTCTTTTGAGAGCCATGGAGTCATGTGGACATTCAGTTCTGGTGTGGTTTCTCCTTTACCACCTACTTTGACATCAATTTCCGTGGATTTTCCCCCAAGTTCTTGTCTCAATTGTTATTTGAATAATGAAGATTTTGTTTTTTGTTATTGTGGAAGCATCAAAAACATAATAAAGTGCTAACAAGATAACGATGTTATTAAGAGTGAAAGTGACACTATATGCCCAACCTGTGGTTCTAAGTGCCCACTTGATATTAACATTAAGCATTTGGGTGTGACAGAAGGCATGTTGTATTGAAAAACAAGAAGAAAGTGTAATAAAAAATTATATAGTTTTTACGTATCGATTTTTATGAGAACTCGGTTTGAAAAGTCTCATTTAGGTATAAAATCTAATTTGTTACTTGTATATAATTATATTATTATTAAATTTGATTATAAATTTGTTCAAAATAAATTAAAAATCTCTCACAAAACCATAAATGATTGTTGTTCATTCATTCGTGAGGTTATTGTGCATTGGGTATTGAGTCTAAAAGGTGCAGCTTGCCTTTACCTTCCAACCTAAATAAGTACACAAATGGTTTTAGGCTGACATATTCAATATGGCTGTGAAAGGGGTGAGTTACATTCACGCTAGGTAAGGATGCAGCTACTAGGTTAGGTTAGGCTATGTTGACTTTTTTGGATAGCTGGTGGCCTTGTTTATTGCTAATTCTACACATGCCATTATTTGTATGTTAAAAGGGATTCTTTAATTCATTCCCCACCCAAAAACGCCGGTTTTCCACTGGAGGTCCCCCAAAATTAGAAATGTTAACAATTAAGGTAAAACTGCTGTTCCTCCTCTAAAAAGATGTCAGCTTTAGATAAAGCACCAAGTAATTCATCAGAAGGAAAAAAAATCAAATTTATTAGTGGTGGAGCTATTGTATAAAATTCCTGAATGAATTTCACTTCTCGCCTTTGGAAAGACTTCTGCACCAAATATTGTTTATCTAAAAAGTAATGGGATACTTGGGTAGTTTAATCTATATTTACCAAGGCACCGCTCAGAGTTACTATGATATTTGCTGCTCAAAGTAAATATGATGTTTGCTGATTAAAAAGAAGGTATCCTGGTTAAGGTTAAGTGAGGTTAATGCTCTCTTTGGATAATAGTAGTTTTGCAATCTCGCCATATCATAACGGTATATGTATGGTCATATATACTTGAGTTAAAAGTTAGAAATGTCTCTAAGAGTATACTACCATTAGACAATTATTGGGTCCTTTGACTGGTCATACGGTACTACATTGGATCCCTCTCTCTAGTTACTTCTCATTTTTTGTTTGCCTACACTTACACCAACTACTCTGGCCTATTCCTTCTACATTCACCTCTGTCCTCACACACCTGACAACACTGAGATTACCAAGCAACTCTTTTTTGCTTAAGGGGTTAACTTCAGCAATGTCTTTGTTCAAAGGTAACTTTCCTCTTGGTAAGGGTAGAAGAGACTCTTTAGCTATGGTATACAGGTGTTCTAGGAAAAGGAGGATACTCCAAAATCAAACCATTGTTCTCTTGTCTTAGGTAGTGCCATATAGCATCCGTACCATGTTTTTCCACTCTCTTGGGTTGGAGTTCTCTAGCTTGAAGGTACACTCGGGCACGCTGTTCTATCTTATTTCTCTTCTTCTTGTTTTAAAGTTTTATATAAATTATTTATTTAAATGTTATTTTCTTAAAATATTTTATATTGATTGTTTATTACTTCTCTTATAGTTTATTTCTTTGCTATTTCCTTTCCTTGCTGGGCTATTTTCCCCGTTGAAGCCCTTGGGCTTATAGCATCCTGCTTTTCCAACTAGCATTATAGCATAAAAAGTAATAATAGTAATAAAAACTGAGTTTTGTTTCATAAATCCTCTCTCTCTCTCTCTCTCTCTCTCTCTCTCTCTCTCTCTCTCTCTCTCTGAACTGATTATGAAAATGAGTAGCCTATACGTCGATTTGCCTTAATGTATAAGTTCAAGAGCAAAGCCTCCTTTCGCTCTTTCAGTTATGCTGAAAAAGATCAATGGTCAGTATAAAATAAGAAAGAATAAGAATATAACATTAAACTTTATGATCCATAGCGTAGGTAAAGGTGGACATGGGTGGGCACGTGCACAGCCACGAGATTACTGTACCCACCCAGGTGCCCACCCACTGGCCACGGGCCCACTAAGGCACCTCTCTATTGACGGAATAAATATATGTCCTCCCTTGGTTGGTCTGGTCTGGTGAAGATCGCCATGCCTGTAGTATGGCACTGGCTCTTGTCGTTGGACAGCGCGTGAGAGGATATCATTTCTGAAAAGAGGAGGTTTCCAAAGGAGGCCAAAACTGCAACATTAGAGAGCAAGGGTTGGTTTTGCAAAGGGTATCTGGAACATGAAAAGTTGGAGGATTATTGACTTTAGCAGGGATTTGACATAGACATAAAAGAGAGGGAAGTAACCCGAAAAAGGAGACTCTTTTTTAGGTCCAGGAAAGGAAAGTTTAAGTTAGAGAAAAAGTGTTGATAGCAGCAAGTCCCAGTAAGTAGGAGAGACTGGGAGAGGAGAGAAGTTTTTTTTTCTTCAATCAGAGAGAAAGGGAGAAGGTTTAAGCAAAATAGCTTATCCCTGCTCGGTGGTTTGGAGCTGGAACTGTTGCAATAATTGCATGAAGGTGGGAGTTTTGGTTGAGGAAAGGACTCAGGTGAGGATTTTAAAGGCAATTGGGATAGGGTCTTCCAAGGACATAGACTCAACTTGTTGAGCCAGTGATTGAAGTGGGTTGGAGGATGTGTGTTTAGAAATTGGTGCTGGTTGCGGCTGGGCGGTACTTGCAGGAACAGTTGCAGTGGGCGGCTGTCGCTGTCTCCTCTGGCAAGGAGGTCGCTGGTCTTTGGGTGGCTGGATTGAAGCTGGTTTCTTCTGTCTAGGAGAGGAAGTATTCTTCATCGCTGCTATCCTCTCCAGTCGCTCTGGGCAGCGCCTGTTCCAAATATGGTGAGGCCTGGAGCAGTTTGGGCACTTGGATGTAGTTTGTTTGCCCTTTTTGTGGGCTTTAATGCACACTTCTGTGCCGTCTCCTTGGCTGCAAACACTGCAGACGATGGGGCCTTCACACTCCTCCTTGTGATGGCCGAAACGTTGACATCTGTAGCAGCAAAGGGGCTCTGGTGTGTTGTCCTGGATGGGGAATGTCCCCTAGACTCCTAGATCCCGCTTGGAGGGAGCTGGACCGATGAAGATAGTGATGAGTCGTCGAACAGGTACGTTGACTTTACTCATGCAGCGAACAGCATAGTCAATGTTGCTGTATGAAGTTGCAATGGAAACTGGCATCGTAACAGGATACCTGGTTATCACTGCTTTCTTCCTGACAAAAGCAGGGTCCAGCAGCATTAGAGATGGCTCCTCCTGGAGGGATCTGGCTGTCTCGAGGTCTTTGGGGGTGATTATTAAATCACCTTTCCTGTTGGGTCTGGCAATGAGCTGCTTGCCAGGCTTTGCATCCATGGCAGCAAAAGAGGCGTAGGAAATTGAACTGTTGACCTGCAAAAGTCAAAACTTCGGCAGAGGTTTCTTGGGCTGTGAAGCTGGGATGTACGCTGCAAGAGAAGAAGCTTCTTGCAGGAGTTCGGTAAGGCAGTCCGTACAATTGCAGTCCGTGGAGTGGTTCCCATGTTCAGTCTCCATGACATTGGACTCAGGCGTGGAGGTAGAAGTGTTGACTGCTCCTGCAACTGAGTGCTGAGGAGCTGTAAGGACTAACAAGGATGAGTCTGTGCCCTCAGTCCTTGGTGTCATCAGTGGCGATGGTAGGGCTGGTATTGACGCTAGTTGAGGACGTTCAGGGCTCTCCCTTCTCTTGGGACGGGGTGTAGTTGCTTCCTGGGTAGCAGATTTCAAGGTTATATAGTACTTAAGAACCTTAATAGAGGCGACATTTTACCCCTTGCAGCTGCGCCTGACATGATGGTTTATCAGGGTTTTGTCGTCGACTTAGCGATAATAGAGAAAAAGACAAATATTAGCAGAGAGAGAGAGAGAGAGAGAGAGAGAGAGAGATTCGCATTTTTCTTTATGGAACAGTTAGATTGCCAAAGTATGCACATAAATTTAAAGAGAATGGTCTCAAAGGAATTTTTTTTTCCTGAATTATATAATTCTCTGGACCCATTAAAGAAATCAGAATATTTGTATCAAAATGGACTTTCGAGGGGGACTAAATAAAACCAAATTCTTTATGAGACTTTTATTAAAGTTTATATGATAAAAAATGTTGCATTTTTAATTCTTCTTATTCTATAATGACCTTTTGTCTTTTTTTTTAATTAAGTTTAAGGGAAAACGGGAAGATCTGCTGTTCTATTCTGTCGTAATATTTCATTAAAACTGTTATATATATGAAAACTATCTCACAAATTTTTAATATCAAATTTAGGGGGAGAGAGAAAAGATAAAGAGTTGTGGAGAACTATAGCAAGTATAGAATCTTTTCTTTCTTATTCAAGGCAGCAATTTAGTTAGTTAGAGAGAGAGAGAGAGAGAGAGAGAGAGAGAGAGAGAGAGAGAGAGAGATTTTACTATAGGATGTATGCATTTAGAAGCAAAGTGATGGAGGTAATAAAGGTGAGAGACAATAGAAAGGAAACAAGGAAGTTAATTTGAGAATATATCCCTTCGATATATGATATAATGAAGAAAAACGAAGTCCCAACTCGAATGACTGTGAGTCACTGACAAGATACAGTCACTCTCCACATATGTTGTTCCCTTGACTGATATTGGCCCGGAACGTCCCATCTCGGACTGTGAGTCACTCACTGATCATGCACAACTCTCCTGCACACATAGTTCCCTTGACATTCTTCTATTCTCGAGGGTGTCTTGTGGTATGGTGGTAATGTCATACTGAATATAAATGGAAAGACCAGTGTTCGATTCTTCCAATTGTGGGTAAAAATTTTTGTTGCTGCTCTTATTGATGATAACGAAAATGTCAGAGGGCTAACGAAACGACCTTTTACATAAGCTAGATGAAAAGGAAATGCAAAGAAGAGAGAGTGAAGGAAATACTTCACAATGTAGAACCCATACCGGACAAAGTCTTGTTTTCCGTTGTTATCAAATACTCAAGCGTCAAATAGGCATGCTTTCACTAGACATACAAATGACGGAAGATATTAAATCTTTTAAGAAAAAAGACTTTCTTGTTTTTAAATAACCTTAGCACTGTGGATTTGACTATTAGTATGGAATACATTGTGTGGTACTCAAAATACCAAAGCATGTATATGACAAACAAATCTTGCAGGTCGTGTAAAGGAAGGAGGTTTCTCTATGTGATAGGACCAGGAAAACAACCGTTAAGGTGAAGTGGGTAAAAGTAAACATAACTATGACTTTCATCATAAAACAACACAATAGTTTTTGTCATAACAACACAGGATGGTTTTCACTCCATGTAAAAAGTCTTATTGTTGATGCTGTGAATTTCGTATTCATAATTTCCTTTTGTTTCTTAGTGATTGCTTGTTGATATACATTACGATTAAGCTTTGATTGTTTTCAAAATGTTTGTGAACTCGTTTGAATGCAATGGGAGAGGAGTTTCTCATATATTTATCTAATTTAATAATGTATATATAGTCATTTCTATAATTGAATTTTTCTATTGAATGTAAATATTATAAAAAAATAATTAACTAAATATTATCAGTCTTTATATAGAACAATAATGCAAGAAAGATAAAAGAAAAAAATATATATTAAGACGTCTGCAAACACTCCCAAATGTTTGTTGACTAAATTGTTCAATAATTGTTGTGTAGACGATAGACGTTACGATAACAAATCTGCAACTCAACGTTGTCACTGAACTGAATTGCACTTTACGAAGATGACAATTAATGTAGGTATACATTCAGCGTTTTTTCTATTACGGTAAAGATAGGGAATTTGATGAGAATTTCTGGGGGTGATAGATTCAAATAAGTTCTTCCCTCACGCTTCCATATCGATATTAGCGAGCTCCTCTACTATTACTTGAGATTGTAAGTACGCTTGTCATAATGTAGATATAAAGTATCTCTGAAACCTTGGGATGCTGTACAGGTTTAGCCTATTCCTAACTATTCTCAGAAACCCTTAACAGAAATATGTGTCCTTACGTTTGATAGCAACTGCCTTCCCCCTTAACTTTACAGGCCAATGTTACGTTCCATTATTTGAGGAATATTAATTAAAAGATTGATTATCTTTACAGAGCAACAAAGCATTTCTTGGAAGAATTGTATGGATGACAGTCAATTGGTAACTAAAAGATTGCTTAAACTAACATGCCGAAAGAGTTTTATTAACATGTGTTAAAACCATGTGTATATATGTATACATACACAATCTCTGGTGTCATTAACAAATGACATGCAGATGTAGATACATTTTGTGTAGAACCATCGTATATTAACAGATATCTCTTGGATATAGCAAATTGGTGCTCGAGTTAGCCTGTGTCTGACAGTCTAGAAACCTTCCAGATTCTCTTCTAATCTTAAACAGTCTCTATCAAAATATTCATATGCTTCAATTAGAAATTGGATTTTGGTGTATCTTGCTTTAATGTGGGTGGTAACATCCTTAATTTGAATGGCGAGTCGTGATAACAACACTAAATTTTGATGATTTAAACCATTAAACAGTAAATGTTTACAACAGCTGTGTGGGCAGAATGAATGGTAAATTCTATACAATAGCACCGCCAGCAAGTTATCAAATTTGAGTACTTTCACTATGAAGAGGGAAGTCCAAGGTTTCGTTTCATATATAAATCTAAGCGGTGCCAGGGCTGGAAGTGGTTTAAAATTTAAAATCAAATGTGACCCACCTGAAAAAACACAAGGTACCTCAAATTCATAACTCTCTCAAATTTCTCTTCAGACTGAGCTCTTGTTTGTACGTTAAAAACATACATCATGTCATTATTACATCATCGACTGTATTCTACATAACAAGACGTCACCCAAAAGACATAGTTTTTAACCAATGATGATTAGCCATATTTTACTTGGGATTAGCATTTTAACAAAACTTGAATCATGTGACTTAAATATTCAATCAAATGACAGTTTTAATAGGAAACTAACACTTTCCGACACTGTTCACACAATTTCCAAAATTTTTCAGTCTTTTGAGAGCCATGGAGTCATGTGGACATTCAGTTCTGGTGTGGTTTCTCCTTTACCACCTACTTTGACATCAATTTCCGTGGATTTTCCCCCAAGTTCTTGTCTCAATTGTTATTTGAATAATGAAGATTTTGTTTTTTGTTATTGTGGAAGCATCAAAAACATAATAAAGTGCTAACAAGATAACGATGTTATTAAGAGTGAAAGTGACACTATATGCCCAACCTGTGGTTCTAAGTGCCCACTTGATATTAACATTAAGCATTTGGGTGTGACAGAAGGCATGTTGTATTGAAAAACAAGAAGAAAGTGTAATAAAAAATTATATAGTTTTTACGTATCGATTTTTATGAGAACTCGGTTTGAAAAGTCTCATTTAGGTATAAAATCTAATTTGTTACTTGTATATAATTATATTATTATTAAATTTGATTATAAATTTGTTCAAAATAAATTAAAAATCTCTCACAAAACCATAAATGATTGTTGTTCATTCATTCGTGAGGTTATTGTGCATTGGGTATTGAGTCTAAAAGGTGCAGCTTGCCTTTACCTTCCAACCTAAATAAGTACACAAATGGTTTTAGGCTGACATATTCAATATGGCTGTGAAAGGGGTGAGTTACATTCACGCTAGGTAAGGATGCAGCTACTAGGTTAGGTTAGGCTATGTTGACTTTTTTGGATAGCTGGTGGCCTTGTTTATTGCTAATTCTACACATGCCATTATTTGTATGTTAAAAGGGATTCTTTAATTCATTCCCCACCCAAAAACGCCGGTTTTCCACTGGAGGTCCCCCAAAATTAGAAATGTTAACAATTAAGGTAAAACTGCTGTTCCTCCTCTAAAAAGATGTCAGCTTTAGATAAAGCACCAAGTAATTCATCAGAAGGAAAAAAAATCAAATTTATTAGTGGTGGAGCTATTGTATAAAATTCCTGAATGAATTTCACTTCTCGCCTTTGGAAAGACTTCTGCACCAAATATTGTTTATCTAAAAAGTAATGGGATACTTGGGTAGTTTAATCTATATTTACCAAGGCACCGCTCAGAGTTACTATGATATTTGCTGCTCAAAGTAAATATGATGTTTGCTGATTAAAAAGAAGGTATCCTGGTTAAGGTTAAGTGAGGTTAATGCTCTCTTTGGATAATAGTAGTTTTGCAATCTCGCCATATCATAACGGTATATGTATGGTCATATATACTTGAGTTAAAAGTTAGAAATGTCTCTAAGAGTATACTACCATTAGACAATTATTGGGTCCTTTGACTGGTCATACGGTACTACATTGGATCCCTCTCTCTAGTTACTTCTCATTTTTTGTTTGCCTACACTTACACCAACTACTCTGGCCTATTCCTTCTACATTCACCTCTGTCCTCACACACCTGACAACACTGAGATTACCAAGCAACTCTTTTTTGCTTAAGGGGTTAACTTCAGCAATGTCTTTGTTCAAAGGTAACTTTCCTCTTGGTAAGGGTAGAAGAGACTCTTTAGCTATGGTATACAGGTGTTCTAGGAAAAGGAGGATACTCCAAAATCAAACCATTGTTCTCTTGTCTTAGGTAGTGCCATATAGCATCTGTACCATGTTTTTCCACTCTCTTGGGTTGGAGTTCTCTAGCTTGAAGGTACACTCGGGCACGCTGTTCTATCTTATTTCTCTTCTTCTTGTTTTAAAGTTTTATATAAATTATTTATTTAAATGTTATTTTCTTAAAATATTTTATATTGATTGTTTATTACTTCTCTTATAGTTTATTTCTTTGCTATTTCCTTTCCTTGCTGGGCTATTTTCCCCGTTGAAGCCCTTGGGCTTATAGCATCCTGCTTTTCCAACTAGCATTATAGCATAAAAAGTAATAATAGTAATAAAAACTGAGTTTTGTTTCATAAATCCTCTCTCTCTCTCTCTCTCTCTCTCTCTCTCTCTCTCTCTCTCTCTCTCTCTGAACTGATTATGAAAATGAGTAGCCTATACGTCGATTTGCCTTAATGTATAAGTTCAAGAGCAAAGCCTCCTTTCGCTCTTTCAGTTATGCTGAAAAAGATCAATGGTCAGTATAAAATAAGAAAGAATAAGAATATAACATTAAACTTTATGATCCATAGCGTAGGTAAAGGTGGACATGGGTGGGCACGTGCACAGCCACGAGATTACTGTACCCACCCAGGTGCCCACCCACTGGCCACGGGCCCACTAAGGCACCTCTCTATTGACGGAATAAATATATGTCCTCCCTTGGTTGGTCTGGTCTGGTGAAGATCGCCATGCCTGTAGTATGGCACTGGCTCTTGTCGTTGGACAGCGCGTGAGAGGATATCATTTCTGAAAAGAGGAGGTTTCCAAAGGAGGCCAAAACTGCAACATTAGAGAGCAAGGGTTGGTTTTGCAAAGGGTATCTGGAACATGAAAAGTTGGAGGATTATTGACTTTAGCAGGGATTTGACATAGACATAAAAGAGAGGGAAGTAACCCGAAAAAGGAGACTCTTTTTTAGGTCCAGGAAAGGAAAGTTTAAGTTAGAGAAAAAGTGTTGATAGCAGCAAGTCCCAGTAAGTAGGAGAGACTGGGAGAGGAGAGAAGTTTTTTTTTCTTCAATCAGAGAGAAAGGGAGAAGGTTTAAGCAAAATAGCTTATCCCTGCTCGGTGGTTTGGAGCTGGAACTGTTGCAATAATTGCATGAAGGTGGGAGTTTTGGTTGAGGAAAGGACTCAGGTGAGGATTTTAAAGGCAATTGGGATAGGGTCTTCCAAGGACATAGACTCAACTTGTTGAGCCAGTGATTGAAGTGGGTTGGAGGATGTGTGTTTAGAAATTGGTGCTGGTTGCGGCTGGGCGGTACTTGCAGGAACAGTTGCAGTGGGCGGCTGTCGCTGTCTCCTCTGGCAAGGAGGTCGCTGGTCTTTGGGTGGCTGGATTGAAGCTGGTTTCTTCTGTCTAGGAGAGGAAGTATTCTTCATCGCTGCTATCCTCTCCAGTCGCTCTGGGCAGCGCCTGTTCCAAATATGGTGAGGCCTGGAGCAGTTTGGGCACTTGGATGTAGTTTGTTTGCCCTTTTTGTGGGCTTTAATGCACACTTCTGTGCCGTCTCCTTGGCTGCAAACACTGCAGACGATGGGGCCTTCACACTCCTCCTTGTGATGGCCGAAACGTTGACATCTGTAGCAGCAAAGGGGCTCTGGTGTGTTGTCCTGGATGGGGAATGTCCCCTAGACTCCTAGATCCCGCTTGGAGGGAGCTGGACCGATGAAGATAGTGATGAGTCGTCGAACAGGTACGTTGACTTTACTCATGCAGCGAACAGCATAGTCAATGTTGCTGTATGAAGTTGCAATGGAAACTGGCATCGTAACAGGATACCTGGTTATCACTGCTTTCTTCCTGACAAAAGCAGGGTCCAGCAGCATTAGAGATGGCTCCTCCTGGAGGGATCTGGCTGTCTCGAGGTCTTTGGGGGTGATTATTAAATCACCTTTCCTGTTGGGTCTGGCAATGAGCTGCTTGCCAGGCTTTGCATCCATGGCAGCAAAAGAGGCGTAGGAAATTGAACTGTTGACCTGCAAAAGTCAAAA
>NC_090730.1:11466905-11616905 GCF_036898095.1 Palaemon carinicauda
ACGTTCTTAAGTGTGTGAATCTTTGCTGTGTGCGACTTTTTTAAGTTGAACTTTTTGTTACTGTAAATCCTACTGTAATGGCTCCCAAGCGTTCTGCTTCTCTTAAGGCTGGTAGTGAGCCTAAACGCCACCGAAGGATGATGACGATAGCTGAGAAGGTTACGCTTCTCGACATATTAAAAGATGGTAGAAGTTACGCGGCCGCCGGCCGCCATTTTGGCATCAACGAATCTACTGTTCGCTATATCAAGAAGGACGAGGCGAACATTAGAAAGACGGCTGCAATCACCTTTAGCAGATCAGCGATGCGAGTCGTTACAACGCGTAATAAAACGATCGTACGCATGGAAGGTGCTTTAGCTGTGTGGATTGCCGACTGCCGGAAGAAGAACATAGCGTTGGATACGAACACCATCCAAACAAAGGCTTTGAGCTTATATGAGAATTTTGCTGCAAAGGAACCTAAAGACGACGACGGCAACCATGCTGAAGATGATGATGATGCAGATGATCCTCAACCAGGGACATCCACTGATTCCCAGCCTCAGAAACGTTTTTCCGCCAGCAAAGGATGGTTCGCAAAGTTTCAGAAACGCTTCGCCCTGAAAAGCGTTTCCCTGCATGGGGAGTCTGCTTCCGCTGACACTGCCGCTGCTGAAACTTACGTGAACCAGACGTTCAAGAATATTATCGCCAAAGGTGGATACAAGCCGTAACAAGTCTTTAATATGGATGAGACCGGCTTTTTTTGGAAGAGAATGCCGTCGCGAACTTTCCTGTTCAAAGAGGAAGCCAAAGCCTCTGGCTTTAAAGCATTCAAGGATCGCGTTACCCTCGTGATGTGTGGCAATGCTGCTGGATTTTTGTTAAAGCCGGGGCTTATTTATAAGTCGAAAAATCCTCGCGCTTTGAAAAATAAAAATAAGAATCTCCTTCCCGTGTACTGGATGCATAATCAAAAAGCATGGATTACGAAGATGCTGACCTCCAACTGGTTCCATCAGTGTTTTATCCCGCAAGTCAGCAAATATCTCTTAGAGAAGGGCTTGACATTCAAGATCCTTCTCCTTATGGATAACGCTGGTGGACACGCAACTGACCTGTCGCATGAGGGCATTCAGGTTGAGTTCCTGCCACCCAACACCACGTCATTAATTCAACCGATGGACCAGGGGGTTATCAGGGCGTTCAAGGCCCTCTACACGAAGAACACCTTGGCGGACCTCGTTGCGTGTGTGGATGCTGCCCAAGAAGACGAGGATTAAGATTTTAACTTGAATGCGTACTGGCGGCAGTACACCATAGCCACGTGCCTGCAGAATATTGAGAAGGCACTTCAAGAGATGAAACATGCAACCGTGAATGCGACCTGGAAGAAGTTGTGGCCCGATATTGTTTACGAAGACAAGGGATTTACTCCGTCGGAAATCCAACACTCTGCAATACGCAAATCTGTGCAGTTGGCTGCCATAATTGGAGGTGACGGGTTTGGCGACATGACGACTGAAGACGTCGACGAGTTGTTGGACTGCCATTCCCTGCCCCTAACTGACGCAGACCTCGAAGACCTGACGAAATCGGCAAGTGAAGAAAAGAGTGATACCTAGGAAGAGACCCAAGAAAATGTCGAAGAAACCGGCTTAACATTAAAACGGCTTGCCAAGGCCTGCAACCATGCGAAGGAGTTGAAAGAAATGTTGCAAGAGTGGGACGAGGATATGGTTCGCTCGATGCAATTCTGCAACAAGATCGATGAAGACATGACTGCCTACAAAATGCTCTTGGATCGTAAAAAGAAGCAGCGGCAACAACTTCCGATCACAATGTTCTTCCAGCCTCGCAAAAAAGAGCCAGTTCCTCCTGCTAGTACGCCTTCGGAAGAAATTGAAGAAGTTTCCCAGGAAGAAGTTGAAGAGGTGTCCCAGGAAAAGACACCTCCGTCTGAAGAGACGTAAAATACTACCTGGCTGCAGAGTAGAACACATCATCAGCTTCATCATCATCATTTCTACTGTGCAGCAAATTCATCGCCATCATCATTCAAGTTTTTCTTCAACTTCTTTCGTGGTGAGTACAGTAACAATCTTTATTTTTTACTTTAATATTCTTACTGTACATTCTAAAACTGTATTTGTGCCTGTTTTATAGTTTAGTACTGTACGTACTGTATGCATTAAGTTAAAGGGAAGGTTTTAAAAGTCTACATGTTGTAACCTATCATATTTTTTGTTTAAAATTTACATTTACGTACGTAAAACAATCTCTCTCTCTCTCTCTCTCTCTCTCTCTCTCTCTCTCTCTCTCTCTCTCTCTCTCTCTCTCTCTCTCTCTCTCTCTTTCTCTCTCGTAAATTGTTTTCCTGCTTTGCTACGTACAATACTGTATAAATTATATTTGTAAGGTAACATATTTTGTAAATGCTTTTACTGTAAATACTGTATGTACTGTATCATTATTTATCAATATCATCATGCGCGTTAAATGCCTTGTTTGTTCTGAGCGTGGTTGTTTACTGAGCATACACGCCGTCGTTTCAGGCGGCGTCATAAAGAAAAACATTTCATTTGGAAGTCCTAAGAAAAATACGTAAACTAAAACATTGGTAATAAAAAATTCAACATACAGTACTGTATAATCAATATAATCGATGCAAAAACTAACCTATACATATATGTGTACACTAAATGAGTTTGTTTCTTCATTATGATCAGAGATGAACGTAAAAAAAAACATTGGTTGCCATTATTTATCGTGCTTTTTAGGTGTTTAGGAAACGCATGATATAAAATCGCCTTTAATATTTGTGCCTGTTTTAGTTTAGGGTGCTGTAGTACATGCATTAAGTGTTCTGTACATTAAAGGGTGGTTTGTTAACAGTACTACGTACAAGGGAAGGTTTTAAAAGTCCGAATATACATGTTAAATAAATAGGTAAATATGATGTCACTACTTCGCGGATTTTCACCTATCGCGCCCGCGTCTGGAACCTATCTACCGCGATAAACAAGGGTTCACTGTATATATATATATATATATATATATATTTATATATATATGTATATATATATATTATTATTATTATTATTATTATTACTATCCAAGCTACAACCCTAATTGGAAAAGCAAGATGCTATAAGCCCAGGGGCTCCAATAGGGAAAAATAGCCCAGTGAGGAAAGGAAATAAGGAAATAAATAACTGAAGAGAACAAATTAACAATAAATCATTCTAAAAAAAGTAATGTCAAAAGAGATATATCATATATAAACTATTAACAACGTCAACAACAAAAATGTCATATATAACCTATAAAAAGACTCATGTCCGTCTGGTCAACAAAAAAGCATTTGCTCCAACTTTGAACTTTTGAAGTTCTACTGATTCAACAACCCGATTAGGAAGATCATTCCACAACTTGGTAACAGCTGGAATAAAACTTCTAGAGTACTGCGTAGTATTGAGTCTTATGATGGAGAAGGCCTGGCTATTAGAATTAACTGCCTGCATAGTATTACGAACAGGATAGAATTGTCCAGGGAGATCTGAATGTAAAGGATGGTCAGAGTTATGAAAAATCTTATGCAACATGCATAATGAACTAATTGATCGACGGTGCCAGAGATTAATATCTAGATCAGGAATAAGAAATTTAATAGACCGTAAGTTTCTGTCCAACAAATTAAGATGAGAATCAGCAGCTGAAGACCAGACAGGAGAACAATACTCAAAACAAGGTAGAATAAAAGAATTAAAACACTTCTTCAGAATAGATTGATCACCGAATATCCTAAAAGACTTTCTCAATAAGCCAATTTTTTGTGCAATTGAAGAAGACACAGACCTTATATGTTTCTCAAAAGTAAACTTGCTGTCAAGAATCACGCCTAAAATTTTGAAAGAGTCATACAAATTTAAAGAAACATTATCAATACTGAGATCCGGATGTTGAGGAGCCACCGTCCTTGACCTACTTACAATCATACTTTGAGTTTTGTTAGGATTCAACTTCATACCCCATAATTTGCACCATGCACTAATTTTAGCTAAATCTCTATTAAGGGATTCACCAACCCCAGATCTACATTCAGGGGATGGAATTGATGCAAAGAGAGTAGCATCATCTGCATATGCAACAAGCTTATTTTCTAGGCCAAACCACATGTCATGTGTATATAGTATGAAAAGTAATGGGCCAAGAACACTACCCTGTGGAACACCGGATATCACATTCCTATAATCACTATGGTGCCCATCAACAACAACTCTTTGAGATCTACTACTTAAAAAATCAATAATAATGCTAAGAAACGACCCACCCACTCCCAACTGTTTCAGTTTGAAAACAAGGGCCTCATGATTAACACGGTCAAAGGCAGCACTAAAATCAAGGCCAATCATACGAACTTCTCGACCACAATCAAGGGATTTCTGTACTGCATTGGAGATTGTAAGAAGGGCATCACATGCTCCAAGGCCTTTCCGAAAACCAAATTGCAAACTAGGGAATAGATGATTACCTTCAGCAAACCTATTAAGACGTTTTGCCAGAAGACGTTCAAAAACTTTAGATAATATGGGAGTTATGGAAATTGGGCGGTAATCAGTGGGACTTGAGCTACCGCAAACACATTTACATAGAGGAGTAACATTACCAATTCTCCAACAAGTGCTAAAAGCTCCTCTTCTTGCTAACTTGCGTAAAATAACAGATAACTTTGGAGCTAAGAAATCTGCTGTCTTTATAAAAAACAAAGGAAAAATACCATTAGGGTCTACACCTCCATAAGCATCAAGGTCCATCAACAGAGCTTTAATCTCACGAGATCGAAAAGCTAAACTAGTTAGTTTAGCCTCAGGAAAACAGGAATGAGGAAGTTCAAGTTTTTCATTACTCTGTTTACTGTCAAAAACATCAGCCAAAAGGGTTGCCTTTTCCTTTGGACAGTGAGTGACTGAGCCATCTGGTTTAAGTAAAGGAGGAACTGTTGCATCTACACCAAAGAGTGCAGATTTAAGGGTAGACCACCATTTATGTTCCTGGGTTGTACCAGAGAGGGTTTCTTTTATGATTAAATTGTACTCCTTTTCAGTTGAGGCATAAACTCTCTGAGCAAAAGCTGGAAGCTGAGTATAGTTGTTCCAGGTCAAATCTGATCTGTTACCCTTCCAAAGGTGATAGGCCTCCTGCTTCTCCAAATAAGCACGTCTACAATCATCATTGAACCACGGTTTGTCCTTCATTCGGTACCTTAGCACACGAGAAGGGATACGCCTATCAATTATCTTGACTAGATTCTCATTCAAAGGGACAACAGGATCTACACTATTATATAATTGTGACCAATTCAAGCACAAAAGATCATGCAAAATCCCATTCTAACTTGTAAGAAAAAGGAAGGGACATGGACAGGACATTTAATGAGAATGAGAGATAATACATGGACATTAAGAATAAAATATTCGGTCTTAAAAGATTGCAGAAGAAACAAGGGAATATGATGAACTGAAGAAGTAAGAACATTTGCGGATACAGAGTCTCATAGTTAGACCATAAGGAGACTTGAGTGGAAGGGCATGTGTGAGGCCTTTGTTCTGTAGTGGACTAATAATGGATGATATATATATATATATATATATATATATATATATATATATATATATATATATATATATATATATATATATATATATATATATATATATATATATATATATATATATATATATATATATATATATCATCCATTATATATATATATATATATATATATATATATATATATATCATCCATTATTAGTCCACTACAGAACAAAGGCCTCACACATGCCCTTCCACTCAAGTCTCCTTATGGTCTAACTATGAGACTCTGTATCCGCAAATGTTCTTACTTCTTCAGTTCATCATATTCCCTTGTTTCTTCTACAATCTTTTAAGACCGAATATTTTATTCTTAATGTCCATGTATTATCTCTCATTCTCATTAAATGTCCTGTCCATGTCCCTTCCTTTTTCTTACAAGTTAGAATATCCTCTACTTTCGTTTGTTCTCGTATCCATGTTGGTCTTTTTTTTCAGTCTTAAACCATCATTATTCTTTTTATACCTCTTCGAGTTGTAAATAGCTGGTGTTCTGTGGTTTATTAAGACTCATATATATATATATATATATATATATATATATATATATATATATATATATATATATATATATATATATATATATATATATATATATATATATATATGTGTGTGTGTGTGTGTGTGTGTGTGTGTGTGTCTGTGTGTGTATGTGTGTGTAACCATATACTAGTATACATATTTACATATGTATATTACATCGACTAACTACCACAAATTCCAGAATCCCAATTTCTGTTGCAATATCAAGATGAATTTAGATCGATCAATCAATCAATCTCAAATTATTCGCCAAGATAAACATATGCTGAATTTCGTTACTTTTATCCATTGTACCATTATCAATATTATTGTTTTTTTTTTCATTGTAATCAAATTCAATTAAGTATTAGTTTGAGCTAATTTCAAAGTGCTTACTCCTTTGGAAAGGTTTTTTTTTTCTTTCTTTTTTTTTTTGCTTGAGTCAGCCAACCTTGACTCTGTAAAAGATGTGGTATTATTTGAAATTGCAACAGTTCAGCTTGAAGTAAATCTAAAAGCTCATGATCAAGGCTTCCTGTTGCTCTTTCAGTTATAATGAAAAAGGTCGATAGTTAGTATAGAATAGGAAAAAATAAGAACATTAGCCTTTATGATACAGTAGACTCTTAGATAAAGATAGAGTGATGAAGTATATATCATTCAGTTCCCCCTCGAAATACATAATAGAAAACTAAAGGAAACTTTTTACGAGTTCTTATATTTTCTACATCATTTTTTGAAAAGTTGAAATCATTGCAGTCACCTATAACACTGTTTGTATCATTTATTCTATCGTTCTGTGTTTTATGCTTTAATGATGGAACAGTAAAGAATTTTAATATATGATCACTTAATATTTCGCAATGTCCTTGAGAGTTTCTGTCTTAAGCTTATATCAGTTGGAAAAATATTCTATACCAATAATCGTGTTTTTATATAAATTTGTTTTTTAACAAATTGAAAATATATTTTTTCAATATTATTAAAATATTGAATGCCCTTTTAAAAAAAAAGATTGAAATAGTAGTATTTACATATATGTGGCTAGAACATAATTTTAAGTTAGAAAAAAAAGTGGGGTGGATCAAGGATTCCAGTCGGATATGGCTAGTGCTCAAGGAGCATATCATAACTATTATTGGAGAAACATTCGCACTGGGTTCACCATTCTTCATTTATACACTGCTCAAATACGAATCTGACAATGAATGCTAGTTTGAATTTTACAAACCGTTGCTATATTGGGGATGTAGCGGTGAGCCTCTCTATAGATATGTGTGCACTTCTTGGACACAACCAGGTTTAAGTCAAACCCGAGATTTGCAATGTGGTAGGTATAGAGGTTAATCCCTACATGCGGAAATATTCTGTAAATATTTTAAGGTTTACTTGTCTAAAGATGGGGAAATATCATAAATAAGCGGTAATTATAGGAAAATGAATGCAAAGGATAAAATATCTATAAATGTCATATCATACTGGTAAATACCCTACTCCTACACAGATAATTTGCGCAACAAGATTGTGATTTTAGATAGTGCAGCTACTTTATTTCCTGATATTTGCTGAGTCAAGAATTCTAAAAAATGCTGACATCGATGTTTCTCCCAATGCTAATATGGAAAAAAATTATCCAGGCTGTATAGTCCAAGGGCAAGTGTAACAACATTGTACTCTGTGGGATTTTGAATGAAGAGAGGGAATGACACTCTGGAATACATTACGAATATGGTCTACAGCCTCACCCTCACGCTAGATGTATTCTATAGATATCTTATAATGAGTGTGTGAGGACAGCAAGACAAATGGAGAAAGACTGACGGTTCATTAAACTTGCAATGGTCACCAAATTACAGAGTGCGGACGGATAAGTAGCCCTGGAATGGAAACTGCTCCAACCGTCAAAATCATTGTGCTTTTTACACAAGACAAATCATCAAACAATTAGGTGGTAGCCTAAGGAAATATATAATCATATACATTAAAACAAAGAGTGCAACATCATGAGACAAAAATCCACTGAGTGCCACAAATAACAAAATTACAATTTACAGAAGTGTGTCCAGGGGAAGGAAACACAATGGGGAAAACGATGTCCTTACAAGTACTTCCCCCGCCCCCCCAGACAGCTGGCATCGAAGATGCTTGATGCGATTAATCCCTGTATTGTAGAGGGCGAAGTAGTTCCCCTTTCGTGCTTGAACGGAGGGGAAGGTTACTCTGCATCGGAGGAATCATTTTCTTCTGTCATTGCGTAGTTTTGTCCCGCTTGGTAGATAATTTGTTCTGAGGCGGAATCTTGGGTTTACCAGAGCCTTAGGTGATCTTGCTGCTTTTAAGGAATGATGGTTTTAATTGGTTGATCATCACACAATCTTTTTATCCGTGAATGTTCAAAAGAAAAGATTTGGCTGTACTTTTGTTGACTTTGTAAGAACTGCGATAAGGTCTAGTCAGAGGCTGGCGGTGAGCATCGACCCGGATAAAGACGTAGTCGCAGTCGTCTAGGTTCTTGGACATGAAGTGTCTAGTCCTGTCATCATATGTTTTCAGGCATGGCCTGAATTTCCCACAGATCTCTCTCAGGTGATTTTGCTTTCTGTCGTCGGTAGTTTCAGGGAAGAACTCGCCAGGGACTGTAAGCGCCTCGTCGTAGACCATCTCCGCAGGGGAAGGTTCACCCTCTGCCTTGGAAGTGGTGTGAAGACCAAGGAGAACACATGGGAGCTGCGCTTTCCAATGTACGCCCGTAAATCTCGCCATCAGGGTTGTCTTGAGGGTGCAATGAGTTCTCTCGATCATGTCGTTCGCTTTAGGGTTATATGCCGTGGTACTGTGGAGTGTCATTCCCATCAGGTTTGTCAGAGAGAGCCAGATCTCTGACAAGAAGGACGAACCTCGTCCGTCATGATATCGTTGGGAACACTGAAGCAGCTGATCGAAATCGACAGGAGAGCCTCAGCGCAGGCATGGGTGGTGGCTTCGGACATCGGAGTTTCTTCTAACCATCTAGTGGAGCAGTCGACGATCGTCAGGAGGTATCTTGCAGAACCTGAAGGCGGCAGAGGTCCGATAACGTCCCCGTGGATGTGTCCGAATCGTCTCTTGGATTGGGGAAAATTGGCGACTCCTGACTCAGTATGGCGGTTGACCTTACTCATTTGGAAGTTAATGCAAGTTCTCGCCCACTCACGGGCATCTTTCTTGATCCCTGGCCAGATGAATTTCTCAAATAGTAGACAGGCCGTAGTGCAACCCGAGGGGTATGATAATCCATGGATGACATCGAAGATCTTCCTTCTACAGGAAACAGGAATCGATAGGTGCCGTAGAGGATGGTTTCCCCAGCCGGGCCGAGGGGAATGTCCTACATCTGTAGCATTGATGTTGTCGTACGATAGTCCTGGGCCTCAAGGTCACTCTGCCGTTCTACAGAGAGGTTGGCGTAGTCGATCCCCAGATGGACTGTGTTGATCTCGATCCTGGAGAGGGCGTCGGGGACAGGGTTCTTCTTCCCCGGTACATAGTTAATAGTGCATCCGAATTCTGCGATGGCTGCCAGGTGTCATTGTTGGCGAGAGGACCATGCATCTGAAGACTTTGTGAAAGCGTGGATCAAGGGCTGGTGGTACGTCGCGAGGGTGAAAGGGTTACCTTCAAGCATCTATTTGAAGTGGCGGACAGCGAGGTAGACAGTGAGAAGCTCCCTGTCGAACATGCTGTACCTGGTTTCTGCAGTTTTGAGTTTCTTGCTAAAGAAGGTCAAGGGGTGCAGGGAACCGTTGACGATCTATTAAAGGACCGCACCGCAGGCGACGTTGCTGGCGTCGGTAGTCAACTTAAGGGGGGCGCTGTTGTTGTGGTACACAAGGGTGGTGGCTTCGTCTAGGGCTGCCTTCGTCCTGTCAAAGGTGCGTTGCTGCAGGGGACCCTGAATGAGCTTCTTGGCTTTTCCCTTTAGGACGTCATTGAGGGGAGTCAGGATGTGGGCGATGTTGGAGATGATATGACGGTAGTAGTTAACCACCCCCAAAAACTCATGTAGGTGCCGGATGGTCGTTGGGGTTGGCAAGGTTTTCACGGCGTCTACCTTGGTCGACGTGAGCTTCACACCCAGTGCGGATATTTGATGTCCAGGGAAGTCCACCCTCTCGGCGCCGAATGTACACTTGTCGAAGCGCACAATCAAACCATTCTCTTGAAGGTGTTTCAGCACAGCGCGGACGTGTCTTCAGTGTTCCTCTGTTGTCCTGGAGAAGATTAAGATGTCATCCACGTAGCAGATACAGAACAGCAGGTCCCCCCGGATGCTGTCCATCAATCGCTGAAACGTGGCCCTAGCCTTGCGTAGGCCGAAGGTTGAATATGAGCTGAACGGCATTATGATGGCGGTCTTAGGCACGTCCTCTGGGAACTCAGGAACCTGAAAGTATGATTTAGGAAGGTCCGTTTTAGTAAAAAATTTTGCACCATGTAGAGTACTGGTGAGGTCTTGCATGTTAGGCAGAGGGTAGTGGTGTGGCGTTATGATGAGGTTAAGGCATCGGTAGTCGCCGCAGGGCCTGCATGTCGCATCCAGTTTCCTCACCACGTGGAAAGGAGACGCCCAAGGACTGGACGCCTTCTTGCATATGCCCATACATTACATGTCTTCGAAGGCAAGCTTAGCATCTCTCAGCTTCTTCAGCGGAAGGGGGCGTACTTTGGCATGCGTGCTGTCGAAGTTCCGGCTTGAAGACATCGGGGAACTCCTGAAGAAGGATGGTGTAGGGCTATGCTACGATGCAGGAGATGGGTGTGATACCAGGACCAGCTCTCAGTGGGCGGGTTCGGTATGTCCCGGTGTCGATGAGGTATTTTCCGTCGACGAGTAGACCATGGTGAGGCAAGAAGTCTGTGCCGAGGAGGGGATGTCTGACGTCAGCGATGGCGAAGGGCCAAGAATAGAATCGGCCCATGATTGAGAGTTTTAGCACCCTAGTCCCATAACACCGTATGGGAGATCCGTTGGGGATGAGCTTCGGAGCATCACTGCTAGGCGCACGGTCTAGGTTGGCTGGTGAGGGAGGAAATGTTGACTGCATACAGCCGGTATCATCCATAAGCCTACAGTTGGATACGGCGTCGAAGATGTAGAATTCGATCTTGCTGCGATCATCTACTGAGGCCACAGTCGATGTCTGCGGTGGCTGGCGTTAATGTTTCTTCGGGAACTTGCAGGGGGCCCTTCACTTCATTGCGTTGCTACCAAACTGCTGGTGGTAGAAGCACCAAGTCGGGTTCGGTCTATGGTTCTGCTACATCTGCTGCGGCAGTATCTTCTTCATCAGGGCGACGATTTCATTGTCATCAACAGAGGGTGCCACCAAGGAGCCAAGGGATGAGCAGCTGAAGGAGGATAATGTGCCAAAGTGGGAGGCTTTAGAAGCTTCGTATAACTTCTGTGCCCTCGACAGGAGGTTGTTCATTGGCAGGGTGTCGGTATCGGTCAAGTGGGCTCTCACCTTCTGCGGAAGGCGTCGAAGGAATATTTTGTGAGATAGGCTGATCTCGCGCTGTAGTCCATTGGCATTGGTCTCGGGCAGCATGGGAAGTCCAACCAGTTCATCCCACGCTTCTACAGGGGAGGTGTCGCCCATGGGTCTATTGCTAAGATCAAGGACATTCTGTGCCCTTGCTGAAACGGAACGTGAGTATATATTAATTAGTTTGGTTCGCAGGTCGTCGCAGGATACCTGACTGGAGTGAGTGTCGAGCCATGGGGAGATCTTGTCAAACATTGCCTTAGCGATGGAGGTCAGGACAATGTCAGCTTTGGCACGAGGGTCGATTAGCCTGGTCACCCTGAGGAGTACGTCCGCCCTTAGGAACCAGGAGGCAGTGTTATGCGGTGAGAAGGGTGGTAGCTTGACTTTGGCCGCAGCTAAGTGGTTGCTGGGCATGATGGGTTGGGTGGTTTCGTCATGGTCCGTTGATGCATCAGGCCAAGGGTGTGAGCTGGTTATGTCAGACATACTCATTGTTGCTACCTCACAAAAAAAAAATGAGGTGTGTGATAAAGCCAAAAGACGTCGTTAAACGTTAATGGGAAAAGGAGATATACGAAGGTAACTCAGCCGTAATTAGTCCGTTAATGGCAAGCCAAAACTGCTGTGTAACCAAAATCTCCGGGGTCACCAGTTGTGAAGACAGAAAGGGAAATGGAGAGACTGACGGTTTATTGAACTTGCAATGGTCACTAAGTTACCAAGTGCGGACGGATAAGTAGCCCCGGAAGGGAAACTGCTCCAACCGTCAAATTCATTGTGCTTTTTGCACGAGACAAATCATCAGACAATAAGGCAGTAGCCTAAGGAAATATACAATTATGTACATTAAAACAAAGCTCTCAAAGAGCGCCGCATCATAAGACCAAAGGCCACTGCATGGCGCAAACAATAAAATTAAAATTTGGAGAAGTTTGCTCAGGGGGAAGGAAACACAATGGGGGAAACGATGTCCTTATAAGTGCCTCATAAACCAAGCTCACATACGTTTAGACAGCAGCCGTCTTGACTCGGGAACTTATCAAGGTCGCTTGGTAGAAATTCAGTTCTTATTAATGTTTATTGTTTGAAGACTTTGGCAGTTTGTGGAAGTTTTATCTACTGAAGTTTTGGAAGCATTTTTATGAAGTTATCTCAGATGAATATGAAATACTTCACCAACAGAGATAAGCTTATCTCCCTGCGTTTTGGTCCCTCGCGTTCCAGTGAGTCTGTTGCAGCGCAATGCGCAGATTTGATAAAGACACACAAATGGGGTTTTTCGTCCCTTTCAATTTTCTTTCATTTGTCCAAACTATTGTTATGTATGAGTTCGTGTTATGTGTATCCTATGTGTATGGGTGCTAATGTGTTTGTAGGTACGATATATAGTTGCAAGAAACTAGAAATATATAAGATAACCAAACACGCATTCCATTAAATCATTAATGTCATTTTCAAGACCTCCCATGAGCGAAAAATGTAAAATGTCAGAGAGATCGAACATATATACTTGCACTTCCCAAGTAAGGACAAGGGAGTCCAGGCAGTGGCTGCCAATGTCCCAACCCACAAACCTCCTTAACCATTGTCCAAGAGTTGTTTTCTTTTGTAAACAAGGATATGAGTACATATCCATAAACTTGCTTAATGCAAAATAAAGAGACCACATTTATACCCTGAATTGTAAGAGAACTTTCATTGACACGTACACACGCACAAACCTACTCATTCATAAAGATGCGTAGGAAGATGAGACTTTTGTTTACTCTTCCAAGGGAATCTGCATCAATTGCTAAAGTTCTGGAGTTTCCTTTGGATCCTTCCAATGTTTATGCAAAGACAGCAAAGGAAAACTTTCCAAAATGTCTGGAAGCAAACGCACCAGAACTCTTCCCCAGTGTTCTCAGGGATACATAAGTTTCCAGGATATTTGGAATTTTGGAAAGCTATGGAATCCATTTCTGGTTCTAAGTTCTAAAGTCAATAATAACTTTTGCACTGTGTGGCTGACTGCGATGGCCTGACTCAGTGTGTTTAAGATTGCCTACTTTTGCATCAAGTTCGACATTGTTATTATCATAATTTCCATTGGTAATAGTTAGGCACCAGATGGCGTTGTGCTACTTAGTTAACCCTGGATAGGTACGGTGGGTCGTTTGCGACCCCGAGCGTCAAAATAAAACAGGTTTTTCTCATGTGACTCACCCCTGTGACTGAATTTGTGGGTGATCGACCTGCAGGAGGTGTCTCCCCTACACGCTCTAGTAGTGTCCAGATGTGCATTGCTGTAGCTGTACTCCTTCCCCGATTTCTGAGACGCGTCGGGGTCGTTCGCGTCCGAGTTTACCCTTCTGAGGTAGTTTGCATAATTATCAAAGTTATTACGTATTATGAAATTGTCGTAGAATGGTTCAACTTGTATAGGTTATCAGTTGTGGAAAGTCTTGGTGGATTGTTTGGCTACCATGTGCATGTTTTTTTTTTTAGTTAAAATGTCGTTCATCACCACGAGGACCATTTTACCGCGAGTGCCCCTTTTTCATTTTTTTTCATTTTTTTGCCAAGTCATTTTTCCGTAAGATATTGCCAAATAGTGTCGTAAAACTTTTGCTTGTTTAGTGTTGGAAAGTGTGTCTAGATGATCTGGCTACCCATGCATGACTTTGTTTTTGTCAGATACGACGTAGTTATTGGTATATTTGGTATTTAACTGCGGTTACCAATTTCTGTTTTTTTTTCAATATTTGTAAAAATTACTACGTAGTAGGGAATTGCCGTATATTATTCATTTTTTTTTCATGTTTATGTGTTAGAAAGTGTGCCTTGATGGTTGGGCTAACACGTGCATGTCTTTTT
The DNA here is from genome assembly GCF_036898095.1 of Palaemon carinicauda. Taxonomy (NCBI): domain Eukaryota; kingdom Metazoa; phylum Arthropoda; class Malacostraca; order Decapoda; family Palaemonidae; genus Palaemon; species Palaemon carinicauda. The sequence continues at coordinate 11,481,449 of NC_090730.1, forward strand.
TTTTATCTGAGATGTCGTATATTAGAATGTCGGGCATTTTACCGCGAGTGTCCCTTTTTAATTTTTTTTAATTTTTTTGCCAAGTAATTTTTCCGTAAGATATTGCGAAATAGTGTCGTAAAACTTTTGCTTTTTTAATGTTGGAAAGTGTGTCTAGATGATCTGGCTACCCATGCGTGATTTTGTTTTTGTCAGATACGACGTAGTTATTGGTATATTGGGTATTTAACTGCGGTTGCCAATTTCTGTTTTTTTTTTTCACTATTTGTAAAAATTTACTACGTAGTAAGGAATTGCCGTATATTATTGATTTTTTTTTCATGTTTATGTGTTAGAAAGTGTGCCTTGATGGTTGGGCTAACACGTGCATGTCTTTTTTTTTTATCTGAGATGCCGTATATTAGAATGTTGGGCATTTTTCCGCGAGTGCCCCTTTTTATTTGTTTTGCATTTTTTTGCTTAGTCATGTTACCGTAAGGAATTGGCAAGTAGTGTCGCAAAACTTATATTTTTATAGTGTTGGAAAGTGTTTCTAGATGATCTGGCTACCCATGCCTATTTTTTTTTTAGCCAGATATGGCGTATATATAAGTATGGGTTCGATTTTCCTGTGATTGCCATTTTTTCGTTTTTTCCCATTTCTTTCAAAATTACTACGTACTAAGGAACTATCACAGAGTAATATTTCATTTATATGTTTATTTGTCGGAAAATATGCCTTGATGGTTTGCCTAGCACGTGGCTGAAATTTTTTTTTTCTGAAATGCCGTATATTAGAATGGCCATTTTTCCACGAGTGCCCCTTTTTATTTGTTTTGCATTTTTTTGCTTAGTCATGTTACCGTAAGGAATTGGCAAGTAGTGTCGCAAAACTTATATTTTTATAGTGTTGGAAAGTGTTTCTAGATGATCTGGCTACCCATGCCTATCTTTTTTTTAGCCAGATATGGCGTATATATAGGTATGTGTTCGATTTTCCGGTGATTGCCATTTTTTCGTTTTTTCCCAATTCTTTCAAAATTACTACGTACTAAGGAACTATCACAGAGTAATGATTCCTCTAGATGTTTATTTGTCGGAAAATTTTGTTTACTTTTTTTTTGATTGAATATCATCAAATTTTTTTAGCTAAAATATTGTTTTACATTTTTTTTTTCGATTTTATTTTCCTTCAAAAAAAATTTTTTGGGTCAGAATTTTAATTTCATAGTCGTAAAATAATCGACAATTATCCAGCAACCCACCATACAATTTTTATGCATATCCAATAATAATTAGATTAGTGAATAACACCTTGAAATTGACATACCCTTCCTACATTTCAAGTGGCACATTAGGGAGTCTGAGTCAGTGTGGTTGGCGGCCATTTTGTGGACATATCCGAAGCGTAAGCTGCCCTATCTATATATATTCTTGTTCCCTATAGAATTTGTGATATTTTGGTATATTTTTACCTGCATAAATATCATATTATATATTAAATATATGTATTTTTTTACGAAATTTCCAAGTACTCAAAAAATTACCTTTAGATATGGCCCCTGATATAAATGTAATTTACAAAATAATGAAGATTTTTTTACATATTTCTATTTTAGGATAACATATGTTTATTCCCTAAAAAAATTAGCCACTTCCTATTTCATTTGGGTACCCCAAAAAATTCATGAAATTTGGACAATTTTTTTTGGCCAAAAAAAGTTACCCTTTTTTTCTCATTTCAGATCTTCACCTCCATGGGTCTGACTTCATCCAAAATACATCAAGATGTGTCCTAAACATTCAAGAATCAATTCCTAAAAGGATTTGTGTGTATATGTATAAACTTTTTTTTTATGAATTTTTATGTCAGGTCTTTTTTTTTCTACTTAATTTTTTAAAATATTTATAATAAATAGTTTTTCTGCAGATGAGTAGTATTTATCTTTACAGTTGTTTTAAGCATTCATTGAAGTTTTTTTTGGCAAAAGAAAAAAGGAGGTTACTGCAAAAACTGATTTTTCAAGAATTTTTTTTGGCGTCGGGGTCGTTCGCGTCCGAGTATACCCTTAAAGGGGTGTCCGAGGACCGTACCTATCCAGGGTTAAATTGAAAATTATAATCGAATTCTATCGATGTTAAAGATCTTTCTGTTAGATGTTAGGAATTATACCATCAAAAAAAATATGAAGATTAATAATTTGCTTCATATAAGTATCAATAACATTTGCTAAAATACTCTAACCTAGTATCTAAGCCCTGCGTCCTTTTACGATTCAGTAAATATATCAGGTCCAAATCATAAGGGGAAGTTATTCTAGTATGGGAGATTATATTTATTCAAGTTTGTAATATCAGGGAACAATCGATTTGTATATTACGAGAAAGAAAACGTGTCTTTAAAATTGCAAATATCTATCGAGAAACGAAGTTTTTAATGAGCGACATCTCATGCACAGTTGATTCCTACCAACGTAACCCCCCCCCTTCTCTCTCTCTCTCTCTCTCTCTCTCTCTAAACCTTTATGATGATTCATGGAATAAAAATTGTCTTCGAAATCTCGTGAAAACTCATTATGGAATTTTTTCAAATCTACTTCTCCGAAGACGAGAGATTTTTCTCCGTTAATCTAACGGTTAGTCTGATGACCTTTAAAGGTTTAAAGGTCGCTCGTGAATGGCAGAGGCAAAGGATACTGGTCATGCCATAGCAGGATAATACCCTAGAGACATATAATCAACCACATAGGCCCCTCCGCATAAACCTGGGACCAGGGAGGGCCAGGCAATAGCCGCTGATGACTCAGCAGGAAGACTACTGGCTCCCCAAAACATCACAGCCTTAGCTCACAAGGATGGTGAGGTTGCGAACACTTCAATAATATATCGAGCTTAAGCGGGTTTCGAACCCCAGTCAAATAGATTGCCAAAACAATGACTTTTTCAATATGCTCCACAACTCACAATCTTCCAAATATAAGAAAAAAACTTACCTATATTTCCTTCATTGTTCATTATACACAATTTCCTCTTTTTCGATTCATTATTACAATTCATCATGACCACAATTATTGTACTAACGACCCATTAACACCATCAGTGCTAATTAACATCTTAAATGACCCGATGTCACGATTCCACTGTGGATTCATTTCATTCTAAAGGAGAAATAATTCGAACTTAATGAGATAATGGATTACGACAAAAGTCTTGACATCATCATAAATTCGAAAATATGACTCTAAATTTATTATTATTATTATTATTATTATTATTATTATTATTATTATTATTATTATTATTATTCCCCTACCTACTCAGGTTGCACATAAACTAACCTGAGATTTTATTTGTGCCTCTTTTGTTTCACTTCCACTCTGTTGTTGTCTGACATTCTGAGAATGTTATATGAATGGTCATATTGGTTATATGAATAAATAATGAAATTCCAAAGCAAGTTTCCTCGATAGAAGGGGAGAGAAGCTTTCTAGGGTAAACATTTCCCCCAGGAATGAATGCCTCATGCCATTCTGAATACACTTTTCTTATATTACGGGATTTTGGATTCATGTATTTGTAACAGCTTTATTAAGTAACTCTCAAAGTATTATTCCTTTATCTGCATCAGAATATCTAATTATTTTTCTTATCTTGTCTATTTTGAATATATTTTTTATTTCTTTATTTTTTAGCCATCAATCTTCTTCAAATTGCTACAAAAGATATAGTATGTAAAATTCATCCATATTTTTCTGTTTGACATAATTCGCTATATGAAAGATTCATTTTCTATACTTTGTTACTAACATAAAATGAAAAAAAAATATACTCTTGTAGTTTATTTCATAGATAATAGTTTCTCATTCAACATAAATAAAAAAAAAGTAAAAGAATCCTTTGCCAAGTTAATTATCACTTCAAGGAACAAAGCCATTACTAATAACTGTCCAAATAATTTAGTTTAACCAATATATCATCAGGAATATCTCTATACATCAAAACATGACTTCATTGCAATACGGCTTCTAAATAAAGAAGACCAACTATATTAGGAAACAGGTATAATATTGCACCTCTCAGAATTCCGAACACACTCCGAAACGGAGCAAACGTTTGCGCTGTGGACATCAATATTTGCCCAAGACGCATTTCATGACAGATGGACATATTCAGGTGGAGTGTTTCCTTCATTACTGACACTCGAAAAATCCTTTCGAATTTTGTATGCTTCCTTCCATCAGCCATTTTCTTATCGTAGCTTAATTATATGTTCAAGAAATATTCTAGAATACGGAATTCATAGAGTAACTATTAGAAGTATTTGAATTCAAGAACATTCAACTCATGTTAAAGTTATGGTTTCCCTCCCTGAAAAAAAGGAACAAATATAAAAGCTGTTTAAATTCGAGTTACAGCCACAGCCTCACCATCTACACGTAGAGGCCTTTATGAAATACATAAATGTTAAGTTTTTATTAATCATAGCCATAATAAAAGTCATATGTTAAAGGATGGCAGGAACAGTTATCACCAGATATTAAAAGAAACTAAAATTTCCTCAATGGGAATTTCCTCTCTGGCAATCTTCTCCTCCGTCTGTAGATCTAGAATACTTTGTAGTATTGAACCTCATGATGGAGAAGGTCTGACTAATAGAATTAACTCCAGGCCTAGTATTACGAACAGGATGGAACTGTCAGGGAAGATCTGAATGAAAAGGATGGTCAGAATTATGAAAATATTATGCAACATGCATAATGAACTAATTGAATGATGGTGCCAGAGATTATATCTAGATCAGGAATAAGAAATTTGATAGACCGTGAGTTCTTGTCCAATATCTTAACCCTGGATAGGTACGCTCCTTGGACACCCCTTTAAGGATATACTCGGTCGCGCGCGACCCCGACACCAAAAAAAAATTCTTGAAAAATCTGTTTTTGCAGTAACCTCTTTTTTTTTTGCCCAAAAAAAATTCAATGAATGCTTGAAACTACTGTACAGATAAATACTACTCATCTGCAGAAAAACTATTTATTATAAATATTTTTAAAAATTAAGTAGAAAAAAACAAGACTACATAAAAATTCATAAAAAAAAATTTATACATATATACACAAATCCTTTTAGGAATTAATTCTTGAATGTTTAGGACACATCTTGATGTATTTTGGATGAAGTCGGACCCATGGAGGTGAAGATCTGAAATGAGAAAAAAAGGGTAACTTTTTTTGGCCAAAAAAATTTGTCCAAATTTCATGAATTTTTTGGGGTACCCAAATGAAATAGGAAGTGGCTAATTTTATTAGGGAATAAACATGTGTTATCCTAAAATAGAAATATGTAAAAAAAATCTTTATTATTTTGTAAATTACATTTATATCAGGGGCCATATCTATTTTTTGAGAACTTAGAAATTTCGTGAAAAAATACATATATTTAATATATAATATGATATTTATGCAGGTAAAAATATACCAAAATATCACAAATTCTATAGGGAACAAGAATATATATAGATAGGGCAACTTACGCTTCAGATATGTCCACAAAATGGCCGCCAACCACACTGACTCAGACTCCCTAATCTGCCACCTGAAATGTAGGAAGGGTATGTCAATTTCAAGGTGTTATTTACTAATCTAATCATTGTATGGTGGGTTGCTGGATGATTGTCGATTATTTTACGACTATAAAATTAGAATTCTGACCCAAAAAAAATCTTTTGAAGGGAAATAAAATCGAAAAAAAAAATTGTAAAACAATATAATATTTTAGCTAGAAAAATTTGATGATATTCAATTAAAAAAGAAGTAAACAAAATTTTCCGACAAATAAACATGTAAATGAATCATTACTCTGTGATAGTTCCTTAGTACGTAGTAATTTTGGAAGAAATGGGAAAAAACGAAAAAGTGGCAATCGCAGGAAAATCGAACACATACCTATATACAGTATACGCCATATCTGGCTAAAAATAAAGATAGGCATGGGTAGCCAGATCATCTAGAAACAATTTCCAACACTATAAAAATATAAGTTTTGCAACACTACTTGCCAATTCCTTACGGTAACATGACTAAGCAAAAAAATGCAAAACAAATAAAAAGGGGCACTCGATGAAAAATGGCAACGAGCTAATGGTGGGCATTTCAGCAAAAAAGAAATTTCAGCCACGTGCTAGGCAAATCCTCAAGGCACATTTTCCGACAAATAAACATCTAAATGAATCATTACTCTGTGAAAGTTCTTAAGTACGAAGTAATTTTGAAAGAAATGGGAAAAAACGAAAAAATGGCAATCACAGGAAAATTGAACACATACCTATATATATGCCATATCTGGCTAAAAAAAAAGATAGGCATGGGTAGCCTAAAATATAAGTTTTGCGACACTACTTGCCAATTCCTTATGGTAACATGACTAAGCAAGAAAATGCAAAACAAATAAAAAGGGGCACTCGCGGAAAAATGGCCAACATTCTAATATACGGCATCTCAGATAAAAAAAAAGACATGCACGTAGTAGCCCAACCATTAAGACACACTTTCCAACAAATAGACATGAAAAAAAATCAATACTATATGGCAATTCCTTACTACGTAGTAAATTTTTACAAATATTGAAAAAAAACAGAAACTGGCAACCGCAGGGAAATACGCCACATACCAATATCTACGGCGTATCTGGCAAAAACAAAATCATGCATGGGTAGCCAGATCATCTATACACACTTTCCAACACTAAAAAACCAAAAGTTTTGCGACACTATTTGGCAATTTCTTACGGAAAATTGACCTGGCCAAAAAATGAAAAAAATGAAAAAGGGGCACTCGCGGTAAAATGGGCCTCGTGGTGATGAACGACATTTCAACTAAAAAAAAATCATGCACATGGTAGCCAAACCATCCACCAAGACTTTCCACAACTGATAACCTATACAAGTTGCACCATTCTATAACAATTTTATAATACGTAATAACTTTGATAATTATGCAACTTACCTTAGAAGGGTAAACTCGGTTGCGCTCGACCCCGACGCGTCTCAGAAATCTGGGAAGGAGTACAGCTACAGCAATGCACATCTGGACACTACTAGAGCGTGTAGGGGAGACACCTCCTGCAGGTCGATCACCCACAAATTCAGTCACGGGGGTGAGTCACGTGAGAAAAACCTGTTTTTTCTCGGGGGGGGGGGGGGGGGGGGCAATTTAAGAGGCCACTGTCTTTGACCTACTTACAACCATACTTTGAGTTTTGGTAGGTGTCATGTATTATTGTAATAATGTACTGTATAACTTCAAGTGTTACATGTATTGTGCAACATTGCATCATATTACATAGATAAAATATGTTATGCTGTGTATATAAGTGAAATGATTTATTTTGATATTAAGATTCAAGCATTTATTATTTACCTCAAAGATAGGATGTGATTCTTTATAGTTTTGTACTGGAGTAGGATTTAAGTCTTTTGAGAGCGATGATCTTTTGTTGTTTGGCAATGTTTTGGTTTGTCAGATTGTTTATGACGCTCCACTCTCTTGGGAGTTGGCTGCCACAGAGCAATGTATTCACAAGAAATCATTAAACGTGTGTTTTAAGAATACCAACGTATCATTAAATGCCACCGAAAAATTGACGATCATGGATGGGATCAGCTGAGGAATAATTACTAATAATTCTTCACTAATTGCAGGTAAACATCATGGCGACTTCATTAGACATCCTATAACCCAACGCCACAATTGGCAACAAGGATGGGACGAAGTCGCACAGAAGAAACATTGGAGGTTTTGTAGATCGATGGCCAGCAAAAGAAAAGGAGCGTTTGTAGATCCACGGACATGAGTAGGAAAACGGATTTTGAGCGAAGCGAAAAATCTATTTTTGGTTGAGAAGGCCATGTCGTCCTGATGGAAGGTTCCTTCAGTAGCTTCCTTTGGATATATATTACTACCATAATATTCCCAGAGAATTAAACTAAAAGTTATAACAAAATTCTAACTTCTGGCGCGAGTACCCTAAATGTTTCACTTTAGAATATCGTATATCAACAGGGGACGCATGCATTAACACGTCACATGGCCATCTGCACCCCATCTAGCGTTTACGCTTCGAGGGGAAAGGTGGCGAGGTAACTGTAGTGCCGTTCCAAAGTTACCCTACCTTCGTTACTGTTACGGTACTCGCAACATAAACAAACCGTCCGCCATACTGTGTGACGTCACGTCCGTCCTCGTTCCGTTCTAGCTTGCAACCAGCCTCCACAATACAATACAACAGGGAGGGGCCTGGCAGGCTGAACTGGAATAGTTGGGCGGGTCCATCAGGACGACATGGCCATCTCACCCTAAAATAGATCTTTCGCTTCGCTCAAAATTCGTTTTTTGGACTCAAGCCATGTCGTGCTGATGGAAGTGTACTAGAGAATTAATGTATCGTGGATTTGTTCCCATTTCAAGTGCCTTTTACTCCGATTAACATTCCCTCGGTCTGGTGACCGAAGAGACCGTGACATCTCCGTTAAATGTCACTACAGTGGCATCACAATGACCTGGGTTCCCGCCCCCCTGGCAGGGAAGGTCCTAATAGGACAAGAGGAACATCTCAAAGTAATCTGACGAGGAGAGACTCACCTGGATTAAGAGATCGTACCGGTCTCAAGACAGATCAGAAATGTAAATATTTGTGTAGGAAAAAATTTCATACCATTAGGTGAGTGTATATACTGTAAGGTAGTAGGTATACTACCTATAATAAACTCTAGAAATAGGTTTAATAAAACAAGAACAGCAATATATTTTCATGTAAAAATAGGAGTGAAATTAGATGCATATGGTAAATAAGATACATATTTTATTTGAAAATTTCATGGAAATATGGATAATTATGTACAATAATAATATTGGATAATAGACATAGATTTTCGGTAAGACGGTAATGCAGAATCTGAAAGGGAAAAATTTTGCCTTAATCACCAGTTCCTTGAGGAATGCCAGTCTTTTAAAATCATAATACACTTCATGTCCAAGAACATGTGGCACACATGTAAGAATCTATGTCACTTCACCTTGATAAAGAACAGTCTATTAGTGACACTAAGTGTCCCTTGAAATCACTAAGTATCGCACTAGGGTCAACACAGGCACCCGTTTGAGTTGAAGTCCCGAAAAAAACTCCCTATCCTACGCAGCACTAAACAGCCGGCTTCATCACGCTACCTGCTGGCACCACAAATCTCTTGACTTCGTGCACCTGCTTCGAATAGTGTTTGAAGAAAACTCTAGGGGACCTCCAGCCTGTGAAGGATCGAAGGCTTTCAAAACACATTCCTTGGAAGAAATTTAGAGAAGAGGCGACTTTCCTAGGATCATGACCTGCGGGTGTACTGTCAGGATCCGCTCTGCGAATAAAGTAGGTGATTTTCGCTCTTAGTTGTTTTAGTGACAGGTCACTACCCGATGTTTCTCCTTTAAAAAGCTGTCCTTCGCCAAAGTCTGAAGTTTTTCGAAGAAACCCCTTAAGACTCTCTACTGGGCATAGAGGAAAATGTTCCTTCAGGGGGCAGATTCTCCAAGGGCCCCATCTTTTGGTGGGAAGTTAATTTTTAGCGAAAAACGTGGGGTCAAGGAAGAGGGTAAGTTTCCCCGTGTCGGCGAACTGTATCTGGCCCTCTTCTCTTGATAATGCCACTATTTCACTGACTTGGCCTCCCGAGGCGAGAGCAAAAAGGAAGATTACTTTTTGAGTTAAGTCTTTCAGAGGGCAGGAATTGTTGTCCTGGCTAGAGGCATATTGAAGCACCTTATCCAGGGACCAGGTGATGGGTCTCAGTGGAGGTGCTGGACGGAGTCTAGCACACTCCTTCGGGAGTTTATTGGAGATTTCGCTGGATAAATCTATTTGGAAGGCGTATAGAAGTGGTCTAGTCAAGGCCGATTTGCAGGTAGAAATCGTATTGGCTGCTAAGCCTTGTCCATGATGGTGAATAAAGAAGGACATGCAAAACTCTATGGAGATTTCTGTAGGATTTTTTGCCTTGACGTGGGTATTAGACTTTGTTTTGTATTCCTCTAGGAAGTCCAAACTTTTCTTCGAGATCCCAAACCTTTTCTTCACGGCTAGGGAGAGAAAACCATGAGATGAAGATCCTTGAATTTTTTTGATGAAGCGAAGACAGTCGACTTCTGCACCTGTTGGGAGAGAACTGGGCCCAGCAGGGGGATCAGCTTGGGCTGTAGCTCCAGGACTAGGGGGAACCAGTTGCTTTGGGGCCACTTGGGAGCCATTAGGGCTGCTGTCCCTTTGAAGGTTCTCAGTTTGGAGAGGACTTTCAGCAGAAGGTTGAGTGGAGGGAACAGGTAAATCTTGGACCATCTGTTCCAGTCCAGGGACATGGCGTCCACTGCTTCCACTTTGGGGTCCTCGTAAGGGGCCACATATCGAGGAAGTTGCTTGTTGTCGCTCGTCGCAAAGAGGTAAATCTGTAGTTCTGGGACTTGACGAGAGATGAAGGAGAATGATCTTGCGTCTAGGGACCATTCCGACTCTATGGGGCTTGTCCTTGATAGAGCTTCCGGTGTCACGTTGCGGAATCCTTGTAGATGAACTGCAGACAGATGCCATTTCTTCCTGTCCGCCAGGTGGAAGATGGGTAATAGCACCTGATTTATGTGGGGCGATCTCGAGCCCTGACGATTGAGACATCTGAATACTACCGAGCTGTCCAGAGTTAGACGGATGTGTATCGAGGGACGCGGGGATAATTTCTTCAGGGTGAGAAGAACCGCCATGGCCTCCAAGATGTTGATGTGAAACGTCTTCAATAGGGGAGACCATGTTCCTTGAACTTGCCGTTGATGGGAGTGACCCCCTCCCCCCAACCCACCAGAGAAGCGTCTGTGTGGATGTTGAGCGATGGAGGTGGAAGTTGGAGAGGGATGGATCTTTTCAAGGTCCTTGCTTCTGACCTCGGGCTTAGAAGGGAGCGAAGCCTGTTTGGTAGGGGTCTCTTGAGATCTCTTCGAGCGACGGATGCATTTTGTCTCCAGACTCCTGAGGCATCCTTTAGCTGTGCTCGTAGCACTGGATTTGTCACTGAGGCGAAATGTAGGGAGCCAAAAACTTGCTCCTGCTGTCGTCTTGAGATCCGTTTGGATTTGAGAAGTCTTCTGACAGACCCTGCTATTTCTTTCCTTTTCTTCAGTGGAATGGAAAGGCGGTGTGACTGAAGATCCCAATTGATTCCTAACCATTAGAACTTCTGAGCTGGAGTGAGGCAAGACTTTTTGGTGTTTATTTTGAAACCAAGATGTTCCAGGAACTGGGTCACTTTGTTGCAAGCTCTCAAACATTCTTCTGGCGAAGTCGACCAGACCAGCCAGTCGTCGAGGTAGGCCATCACTTGGACGCCCCGAGGGCATAGCTGATGGACGATTGCGTCTGCTAGCTTGGTGAAGATTCTCGGAGCCACGTTGAGCATGAAGGGCATGACTCTGAAGGCGTAGCTTCTTCGTTGGAGCCGGAATCATAGGTAGGAGGAAGTATCGTGGCTCACTGGGATGTGCCAGTAGGCATCCGCAAGGTCTATTGAGCCCGTGTAGGCCTTGTGAGGCAGTAGGGCTCTTATTTGTTGAAGAGTGAGCATCTTGAATTTGTTGTTCGCAATGAACTTGTTGAGGGGGGAGAAGTTGAGAATGACTCTGAGTTTGTCGGAGTCCTTCTTGGGAACACAAAACAGTCTTCCCTCGAACTAGGTGGACTTTACCCTCTTAATCACCTTCTTGTTCAAGAGTTCTAGGACATATTCTTCCAAAAGGGGGGTTGATAGCTGGAAGAATTAGTGGAAGGTTGGAAGTGGTTGTGTCCAGCTCCAACCCAGTCCCTTCTTGATGATGCTATGTGCTCAAGGATCGAAGGTCCAGCGATCCTGAAAGTGACGGAGTCTTCCTCCCACCGGAAGCACTTCATTGCTTCTGGTTTCCCGAGGGTTTGCCACCTCGGCCGCTAGCTCCCCTTCCTTTTCTGCCCCTGGAGGGACGGCGCGAGGAGTCTCTGCCGGAGCCTCTACCTCTGGGACGAAAGGTAGAGGACTGTCATTCGTAGGCAGGGCTGAAGACCGGTGATTGCGACAGCACCGGTTGGGGACCACCTGAAAGGTCTGTTGCGGCTGTGCGACCACTTGGGGAGTAGCGGGAGCCGGAAACTGGCGTTTTTGTTGACGCTGCTGGGGTCTAGGTTTGGAGGATTTCCTCTCAGGCTGAGGGCCTGTCAACGATCTCTTTCACCAGAGCAGGTGGAAAGAGATGCTTACCCTAGATGTTGGCAGAGATTAGTTTCCGGGGTTCGTGTTTTACTGCTGTTTTGGCAAACACGAACTCTCTGCAGGTTCTTCGGCCCAGATTAAGCTGTACAAGTTCTTCATCACAGTCACTAGGTGGGTCTTTGCGAGAACCATATAAAGATCTGGGACTGTAACGTCCCCGGCCATGACCTCGAGCTGAATTTGGTGAGACAGGGAGGCAGCTAGTCTCTCCTTGGTCTCTCGCTACCGACAAAGAAGGTGGTCATTTAGCTTCGGAAGATCTTCATTGAACTGACGTCCAGCCACGTCAGGTTCCAGCTTCCCGACCGTGAAGGTAAACTGTATGTCTTTCCAGAATCTGTCGTCGGGGGAAGGGCGAGGGAGAGAGGCCTACACTCCTCCAGGGTAGGGCAGGGCTTTCCTTCCTCTACCACCTTCATGACCCCATGGAAGGCCTTTTCCATGAAGGGTAAGGTCGCAGAAGAGGGAGCAAGAAAGGACGGGTGCTTCTTACTCAGAGCCGGCATTTTTGAGTTGGTGAAACCGCGACTCTTCAGGCATTCTGCCAGCATGGCTTGAGCTTTTGAGTGATAAAAAACGATCACCTCTTTGGGCTCAGTCTCCTCCTTGGAGGCCGGTTCGGACCTGAGTCGGACGTAACAGTCCGGGTAAGCCTCAAAGTTGAGGAAGAATTCCACTTCTTCCAAAAGGATAGACCCTAACTTGTTGTTGATAAAGATTTTGCCAGTTGTAATTGGCATATGCTCGGCTTACCTCCAGGGGCTAGACTCCGAGCATGAGGGAAGGTCCTTAACCGAGATCTTCTATGGTTGCTTCATCCCATCAAATGACTTGTGATTTCCGCAGAATGCTTATTAAGGTTCTCGTCCATCAGCGCCACCAATACCCGGATGGCATCTTCGGTGGCGGGTAGCAGGGTCTGCGAGGCGGCGGAGGTGGAGGGGACTGGCTCCTCGACCACTACAGGGGCTGCCGGAGGTGGTGGGGCGACCTCGCCCTCCAAATCAGGGTACTCCACATGATCCTCTTCTTCCTCCAGATCCTCACCCATGAGGGTCCTCTTGGTGTTGTCGGACATGTCCGACATCTTCTCCACCTCGTCCAGACGACACTTGCTAAGCATAGTCTCGATGTCGGGCTCAACGGTCAGTTGAACCAAGGGGATCTGATCCTGGGGAATCACAGAGTTTGTTGATGCTTTCAGGAAAAGCATGGCCCTGGGGAGATACGGCCCGGTGGCGTTCTTCTGGAAACCGCGCACCCACTTGCGCAGTTTCTCTCGAGCATTGTCCCTGGCCTCATCAATGAGGCCTTTGCAGATTGAGCAGGACTGTGGATCCCAATACTTCAAGTTGCCCTTTTTTGCTGTACAGGGGGCATGGGTCGGGCGGCGAACTGCACAGAAAGAGTTTTCAAACTTCGGGTACTCCTACTGTAAAAGAAAGAGAACATGAGTACATGGAAAACAGAGTTATGTCTTACATTACTCTTAAACTTGAGATTCATTAATCTTTAGCTCTGTGTTTTATGTGAGCTCAGGATAGGTGAGCTAGAAAAGAAGTAGGAAGACACATACTTGTAAATTCCATCCAGCCAGTTACCGTGACCTTTTCTGCCGACAATTCCTTAGGACCTAAGGATCTAGGAGAGGGAAATGTAATTTTCTACGTTTGAATTTATAAATAAGAGGAAAATTAATTTCCTTTATGGATGGAATGTCCAGTAGGTGGCGTGTCAGTAAGTTTTGCTCGGTTGGTCTTAGGTGGTGAACAAGTCATTCAGCTTCGGACGTTGGACTGAACGAACAATCTTTTATAAAACAAACAAGAAATTAAATTGATGTTATTAAGCTTTTTGTTTGGATCAGCAAAATGTAGTTATCATGATTGTTTAAATGTAATGGTGTATGTATAAAGAGTCTAAATGCCTTAAGTAAAGACATAGTGTTTCAGCAACGTCCGAGTGCTATACGAACAGTCGTACCCAAATTCAATAAATGAAATTTGATTTGACTTGGTTTTATTTTTCCGTGCAAACTGAGACATGGAGTATATACAGGAATGGTATCCTTATGGGGGAGCCAAACTAGGCTTCCTTATAAAGGAATTGTCTACAGAGTGGAGAGGGTCTGAAATCGTTCAGAACCTAGAGAAAAGAGGGGGAAAATAGGATAAACCCCTTTATATTTGGGTAGGTTCCGGCAAGAGACTGCACTGAGAAGCATAGAGTATGCTGGAAACATTGTACTGTACAATTGTACAGCTCAGACACTGTCTTCAAGGCATGAAATAGCAAAGAAGATCAGTCTGGCTATACAGATGTATAGGTCGACTGCCGGCACGGGGCCGGCAGCCGGGGGGAAGGGGTGCTTGTCGCTGGAAGCCGCAAGAGCGTCGCAGGCAAGCCGCAGGCCGGTCCGGCAGGGTGAATCCATCTAAGGCTACACACTGAGCACCAGAGAGGTAGGAAACACCTATATGGGCGACCGCCGGCACGGAGGCAGGTCGCTGGCAGGGCGGTGGCCTCCAGCAGCCGGCAGGCTGTCGATGTTGGTGAACCTAGCTGGGTACTTAAGATGGAAGGTTGTGTGAGAAGTCGGCGGCAGCGGCGGCAAGGGGTGGCGGCCCCCGGCAGCCAGCCGGCTGTCGCCACAAGTAGTCCTCAGATAGGAACATCCTATGAAGTAGGAAGGTCACCTGGGGTGCTGGCAGCTAGCGGCGGCAAGGGGCGGAGGCTAGCGGAGGCAAGGAGCGGCGGGCCCCGGCAGCCGGCAAGTTGTTGCCATAGGTAATCTTCAGATAGGAACGTCCTATGAAGTAGGAAAGTTACCTGGTGTGCCGGCGGCTAGCACCAGCAGGTGGAGGCGGCTGTGGACCTGCACCATGATAGAAGAGAGAAAGATAAGGAGGGAGAGGGGAAGGGTAATGTCCGATACCCGACCGGCTTCCCTCCGGAAGGAGTGCACTCATGATAGGAGGGGATATGCCTATCACCTGGCGGTAGGGAGCCGGCAGATGGCTGGGTGCCTATGGTAATCCAAGGGAGGATCAGAGGACACTCTAAAAGGGGGAAGGGGAGGGTGATATTCTGCCGGCAGGACGGCTACTAACACTAACCTATAGTTCGACTATGAGGGGGAAGTGTAGCAGAGCGGCCAGCCAAGCAGGAGAGCACAGCTTAACGTACAATTCTCCCTGAGGGGAAATAGTAGGACAGCGGACAGGGGTGTGAAGGCAAGCTAACACAAAGGGATAGAGTGGGGGTAGGGGACTGAGGGGGCATAAGGGGTCGTGACCCTAAAGCTCCCAAGGAGTGGGGGAATCTGTTAGATGCTATACTACCCACGCAGGAGAGAAGCGCTCTCCAACCCTAGGGTAGGTTAGCTCAGAGTAGGAACAGAACTGGTGTACTGTCCTAAACTATAATAAAACAGAATCCCCCAAGGCCTAACCTAAACCAGGAGAACTTCTCCTAGATTAGGGAGGGCTGGGGAGACATATCGCTAGGCTACAGGAGGAAGGGACGTGTCCCAACCAAGAGCAGTCTAGGGGGAAGGGCAGGGCCCCTCCACCTTCAGTCTCAGTCGATACTTAAAGGGAAAGGCGTTCCCTAAGGGTGGACTGGGATGAACGATAGGTACTCTAGGGTTCTATCCGAAGTCCCCCCATAAACTATAGGAGGGAAGAGGGAAGAACGATCTAGTCTAACCTGCCCGAAGATATTTCCAGGTAAGGGGCTAAGAAATAGCAAGCTACCCCGAGGGAGGTTACCCTAAGGTAACAGGGGAGATGAGGAAGCATACAAAGGTCCCAAAACTGGGTTAGGGGGTGTGACATGGATGGACCAGGCACGGTCCCTTGTATGGTCCCTAGAAGGCGAAAGAAATGTGCAACACTGAATCTTGTATGTGTTTAAAAATGCCTATATCTTCATTAACATAACACTAGGAACACTTATTGTATCATGCAGAAGCAAACATGAACACTAGGCTGCGGCCTATGCTAGGCTGAAAGACTAGTATGGGGTCGGCTAACTAAGAGCGCCGAAAAATACCGTCGGTATAATATAACTAATTCCTAATAATGAAAACTAAATAATTAATGATATTTAATTAGTTATAAGGCCGGGAAGGCTGTTCTGGCTAACTAAATAACGCATGCAAAGTGAACAGCTGCGCCATAAAAAGGCGCCTCCGGGCAAGGCACAGCTCGGCCCCAAAACAAAAGATTTTACCGTAAAAATTTGATACTCTACGGCCAGAGTTTATTTAAACAATACAAGAACCTAGTACTCAACTTTCCAGAAGAAGGCGATGCAGAAGGTTGAGACATGGCGAAGGATGCACAAGATAAAGGTCGATCACTGGGAACAAACAAGCTGTGTTATGAGCCACCTAGAAAGGAATGGGGACGGACGTGACATCACACAGCATGGCGGAGGGTTTGTTTACGTTGCGAGTACCGTAACAGTAACGAAGGTAGGGTAACTTTGGAATGGCATCTCAGTTACTTCGCCACCTTTCCCCCTCGAAGCGTAAACGCTAGGTGGGGTGCAGATGGCCATGTGACGTGTTAATGCATGCGTCCCCTGTTGATATATAATATTCTAAAGGGAAACCTTTAGGGTACTCGCGCCAGAAATTAGAATTCTGTGAAAACCTTTAGTTTAATTCTTTGGGAATATTATGGTAGTCATATATATCCAAAGAAAGCTACTGAAGGAACCTTCCATCAGGATGACATGGCTTGAGCCCAAAAAAAAAGCCCAATGAAGATTTTCCAAGCAGCAGAACAGAAGAATTTCATCAAACAACCAAAAACAAAGAAAAATCAAGTGTATTGTGAGGTTGGGTAGGATACAAAAAAGGTAGGATACAAAGTGACTTCAGAACAGTAACCTATTGTAGGTATTAAGGTAAGAATCAAAATGCTTCTTGACATTGAACATCCTGAACAATTTAACATCACAGCTGAGCCCTATTCTGTAGCAACACGATGGCAACAGTGGTGTGAGGAATTTAAGATTTATTTAGAAGCATTAGGGAACATGAAAGATGCACAAAAGAAGGCATTATTACTTCATAGAGCAGGTAGGAAAGTTCGGGAAGTGTTTAAGACATTGCAACGTACAGATAAAACAAGTGAAGCTGTGATTAGGGCTCTTACCACATATTTTGCTCCTCAGGTTAATAAATTTTTTGAAAGATACCAATTTACTGCACAACCCTATCAGAAAGAAAATGAAAGTTTAGATGCATTTGTTACTAGACTAAAGAATTTAGCTGTTTCATGTGAATTTCTAGAGTTAGAAAATGTTATCATAGAACAAGTTATTGCACATTGCACATCACAAGAGCTAAGAAACAAATTATTGCAAGATAAAGATTTGATATTAGAAAAGGTATTGATAACAGTCAGAGATTTGGAAACATCAAATAGGTAAAGTAACATAATAGGTAGTTCTACAAGCAATAGAATGGAGTTCTAATATTAATACAGTAGGTTCTAAGTGGAAAGACAATGAGAATCAGAGATGGAATATGTCAAAGCCTAGTCATAGAAAAGTGCCTAACACTAATGTTCATAAATATCAGAATCAGGCCTATACACAGAAACAACAGGAAAAACCCAAGTGTTATAAGTGTGGTAAAACTGATCATCTTGCATACGAAGCAAAGAAATGCACTGCTACTGGACTAACATGCCAGAATTGTAGAAAGATGGGTCATTTTGCAAATGCATGTAGATTCCCTAAACAGTAAGCAAAGAACATAAATGTTTCCCTTTAGAATATCGTATATCAACAGGGGACGCATGCATTAACACGTCACATGGCCATCTGCACCCCATCTAGTGTTTACGCTTCGAGGGGAAAGGTGGCGAGGTAACTGTAGTGCCGTTCCAAAGTTACCCTACCTTCGTTACTGTTACGGTACTCGCAACATAAACAAACCGTCCGCCATACTGTGTGACGTCACGTCCGTCCTCGTTCCGTTCTAGCTTGCAACCAGCCTCCGCAATACAATACAACAGGGAGGGGCCTGGCAGGCTGAACTGGAATAGTTGGGCGGGTCCATCAGGACGACATGGCCATCTCACCCAAAAATAGATCTTTCGCTTCGCTCAAAATTCGTTTTTTGGACTCAAGCCATGTCGTGCTGATGGAAGTGTACTAGAGAATTAATGTATCGTGGATTTGTTCCCATTTCAAGTGCCTTTTACTCCGATTAACATTCCCTCGGTCTGGTGACCGAAGAGACCGTGACATCTCCGTTAAATGTCACTACCAGTGGCATCACAATGACCTGGGTTCCCGCCCCCCTGGCAGGGAAGGTCCTAATAGGACAAGAGGAACATCTCAAAGTAATCTGACGAGGAGAGACTCACCTGGATTAAGAGATCGTACCGGTCTCAAGACAGATCAGAAATGTAAATATTTGTGTAGGAAAAAATTTTATACCATTAGGTGAGTGTATATACTGTAAGGTAGTAGGTATACTACCTATAATAAACTCTAGAAATAGGTTTAATAAAACAAGAACAGCAATATATTTTCATGTAAAAATAGGAGTGAAATTAGATGCATATGGTAAATAAAATACATATTTTATTTGAAAATTTCATGGAAATATGGATAATTATGTACAATAATAATATTGGATAATAGACATAGATTTTCGGTAAGACGGTAATGCAGAATCTGAAAGGGAAAAATTTTGCCTTAACCCTGGATAGGTACGATGGGTCGTTCGCGACCCCGAGCGTCAAAAAAAAAACATGTTTTTCTCACGTGACTCACCCCCGTGACTGAATTTGTGGGTGATCGACCTGCAGGAGGTGTCTCCCCTACACGCTCTAGTAGTGTCCAGATGTGCATTGCTGTAGCTGTACTCCTTCCCCGATTTCTGAGACGCGTCGGGGTCGAGCGCGACCGAGTTTACCCTTCTAAGGTAGTTTGCATAATTATCAAAGTTATTACGTATTATGAAATTGTCGTAGAATGGTGCAACTTGTATAGGTTATCAGTTGTGGAAAGTCTTGGTGGATTGTTTGGCTACCATGTGCATGATTTTTTTTTTAGTTAAAATGTCGTTCATCACCACGAGGACCATTTTACCGCGAGTGCCCCTTTTTCATTTTTTTTCATTTTTTTGCCAAGTCATTTTTCCGTAAGATATTGCCAAATAGTGTCGTAAAACTTTTGCTTGTTTAGTGTTGGAAAGTGTGTCTAGATGATCTGGCTACCCATGCATGACTTTGTTTTTGTCAGATACGACGTAGTTATTGGTATATTGGGTATTTAACTGCGGTTACCAATTTCTGTTTTTTTTCAATATTTGTAAAAATTACTACGTAGTAAGGAATTGCCGTATATTATTCATTTTTTTTTCATGTTTATGTGTTAGAAAGTGTGCCTTGAGGGTTGGGCTAACACGTGCATGTCTTTTTTTTTATCTGAGATGCCGTATATTAGAATGTAGGGCCTTTTACCGCGAGTACCCCTTTTTCATTTTTTTTCATTTTTTTGCCAAGTCATTTTTCCGTAAGATATTGCGAAATAGTGTCGTAAAACTTTTGCTTTTTTAGTGTTGGAAA
This sequence comes from Palaemon carinicauda, assembly GCF_036898095.1. NCBI lineage: Eukaryota > Metazoa > Arthropoda > Malacostraca > Decapoda > Palaemonidae > Palaemon > Palaemon carinicauda. The sequence continues at coordinate 11,501,351 of NC_090730.1, forward strand.
GTGTGTCTAGATGATCTGGCTACCCATGCGTGATTTTGTTTTTGTCAGATACGACGTAGTTATTGGTATATTGGGTATTTAACTGCGGTTGCCAATTTCTGTTTTTTTTTCAATATTTGTAAAAATTCACTACGTAGTAAGGAATTGCCGTATATTATTGATTTTTTTTTCATGTTTATGTGTTAGAAAGTGTGCCTTGATGGTTGGGCTAACACGTGCATGTCTTTTTTGTTATCTGAGATGCCGTATATTAGAATGTTGGGCATTTTTCCGCGAGTGCCCCTTTTTATTTGTTTTGCATTTTTTTGTTTAGTCATGTTACCGTAAGGAATTGGCAAGTAGTGTCGCAAAACTTATATTTTTATAGTGTTGGAAAGTGTTTCTAGATGATCTGGCTACCCATGCCTATTTTTTTTTTAGCCAGATATGGCGTATATATAAGTATGTATTCGATTTTCCTGTGATTGCCATTTTTTCGTTTTTTCCCATTTCTTTCAAAATTACTACGTACTAAGGAACTATCACAGAGTAATGATTCATTTATATGTTTATTTGTCGGAAAATGTGCCTTGATGGTTTGCCTAGCACGTGGCTGAAATTTTTTTTTCTGAAATGCCGTATATTAGAATGGCCATTTTTCCACGAGTGCCCCTTTTTATTTGTTTTGCATTTTTTTGCTTAGTCATGTTACCGTAAGGAATTGGCAAGTAGTGTCGCAAAACTTATAATTTTATAGTGTTGGAAAGTGTTTCTAGATGATCTGGCTACCCATGCCTATCTTTTTTTTTTTAGCCAGATATGGCGTATATATAGGTATGTGTTCGATTTTCCATTGATTGCCATTTTTTCGTTTTTTCCCATTTCTTTCAAAATTACTACGTACTAAGGAACTATCACAGAGTAATGATTCATTTAGATGTTTATTTGTCGGAAAATGTACCTTGATGGTTTGCCTAGCACGTGGCTGAATTTTTTTTTTCTGAAATGCCGTATATTAGAATGTTAGCCATTTTTCCGCGAGTGCCCCTTTTTATTTGTTTTGCATTTTTTCGCTTAGTCATGTTACCGTAAGGAATTGGCAAGTAGTGTCGCAAAACTTATAATTTTATAGTGTTGGAAAGTGTTTCTAGATGATCTGGCTACCCATGCCTATCTTTTTTTTTTTAGCCAGATATGGCGTATATATAGGTATGTGTTCGATTTTCCTGTGATTGCCATTTTTTCGTTTTTTCCCATTTCTTTCAATATTACTACGTACTAAGGAACTATCACAGAGTAATGATTCATTTAGATGTTTATTTGTCGGAAAATGTGCCTTGATGGTTTGCCTAGCACGTGGCTGAATTTTTTTTTTTCTGAAATGCCGTATATTAGAATGTTAGCCATTTTTCCGCGAGTGCCCCTTTTTATTTGTTTTGCATTTTTTCGCTTAGTCATGTTACCGTAAGGAATTGGCAAGTAGTGTCGCAAAACTTATATTTTTATAGTGTTGGAAAGTGTTTCTAGATGATCTGGCTACCCATGCCTATCTTTTTTTTAGCCAGATATGGCGTATATATAGGTATGTGTTCGATTTTCCGGTGATTGCCATTTTTTCGTTTTTTCCCAATTCTTTCAAAATTACTACGTACTAAGGAACTATCACAGAGTAATGATTCCTCTAGATGTTTATTTGTCGGAAAATTTTGTTTACTTCTTTTTTGATTGAATATCATCAAATTTTTTTAGCTAAAATATTATATTGTTTTACATTTTTTTTTTCGATTTTATTTCCCTTCAAAAAAATTATTTTGGGTCAGAATTTCAATTTTATAGTCGTAAAATAATCGACAATTATCCAGCAACCCATCATACAATTTTTATGCATATCCAAGAATAATTAGATTAGTAAATAACACCTTGAAATTGACATACCCTTCCTACATTTTAAGTGGCAGATTAGGGAGTCTGAGTCAGTGTGGTTGGCGGCCATTTTGTGGACATATCCGAAGCGTAAGCTGCCCTATCTATATATATTCTTGTTCCCTATAGAATTTGTGATATTTTGGTATATTTTTACCTGCATAAATATCATATTATATATTAAATATATGTATTTTTTTGCGAAATTTCTAAGTACTCAAATAATTACCTTTAGATATGGCCCCGGATATAAATGTAATTTACAAAATAATGAAGATTTTTTTACATATTTCTATTTTAGGATAACATATGTTTATTCCCTAAAAAAATTAGCCACTTCCTATTTCATTTGGGTACCCAAAAAAATTCATGAAATTTGGACAAATTTTTTTGGCCAAAAAAAGTTACTCTTTTTTTCTCATTTCAGATCTTCACCTCCATGGGTCTGACTTCATCCAAAATACATCAAGATGTGTCCTAAACATTCAAGAATCAATTCCTAAAAGGATTTGTGTATATATGTATAAACTTTTTTTTTATGAATTTTTATGTCAGGTCTTTTTTTTTCTACTTAATTTTTTAAAATATTTATAATAAATAGTTTTTCTGCAGATGAGTAGTATTTATTTTTACAGTTGTTTTAAGCATTCATTGAAGTTTTTTTTTGGCAGAAGAAAAAAGGAGGTTACTGCAAAAACAGATTTTTCAAGAATTTTTTTTGGCGTCGGGGTCGTTCGCGTCCGAGTATACCATTAAAGGGGTGTCCGAGGAGCGTACCTATCCAGGGTTAATCACCAGTTCCTTGAGGAATGCCTGTCTTTTAAAATCATAATACACTTCATGTCCAAGAACATGTGGCACACATGTAAGAATCTATGTCACTTCACCTTGATAAAGAACGGTCTATTAGTGACACTAAGTGTCCCTTGAAATCACTAAGTATCGCACTAGGGTCAACACAGGCACCCGTTTGAGTTGAAGTCCCGAAAAAACTCCCTATCCTACGCAGCACTAAACAGCCGGCTTCATCACGCTACCTGCTGGCACCACAAATCTCTTGACTTCGTGCACCTGCTTCGAATAGTGTTTGAAGAAAACTCTAGGGGACCTCCAGCCTGTGAAGGATCGAAGGCTTTCAAAATACATTCCTTGGAAGAAATTTAGAGAAGAGGCGACTTTCCTAGGATCATGACCTGCGGGTGTACTGTCAGGATCCGCTCTGCGAATAAAGTAGGTGATTTTCGCTCTTAGTTGTTTTAGTGACAGGTCACTACCCGATGTTTCTCCTTTAAAAAGCTGTCCTTCGCCAAAGTCTGAAGTTTTTTGAAGAAACCCCTTAAGACTCTCTACTGGGCATAGAGGAAAATCTTCCTTCAGGGGGCAGATTCTCCAAGGGCCCCATCTTTTGGTGGGAAGTTCATTTTTAGCGAAAAACGTGGGGTCAAGGAAGAGGGTAAGTTTCCCCGTGTCGGCGAACTGTATCTGGCCCTCTTCTCTTGATAATGCCACTATTTCACTGACTTGGCCTCCCGAGGCGAGAGCAAAAAGGAAGATTACTTTTTGAGTTAAGTCTTTCAGAGGGCAGGAATTGTTGTCCTGGCTAGAGGCATATTGAAGCACCTTATCCAGGGACCAGGTGATGGGTCTCAGTGGAGGTGCTGGACGGAGTCTAGCACACTCCTTCGGGAGTTTATTGGAGATTTCGCTGGATAAATCTATTTGGAAGGCGTATAGAAGTGGTCTAGTCAAGGCCGATTTGCAGGTGGAAATCGTATTGGCTGCTAAGCCTTGTCCATGATGGTGAATAAAGAAGGACATGCAAAACTCTATGGAGATTTCCGTAGGATTTTTTGCCTTGACGTGGGTATTAGACTTTGTTTTGTATTCCTCTAGGAAGTCCAAACTTTTCTTCGAGATCCCAAACCTTTTCTTCACGGCTAGGGAGAGAAAACCATGAGATGAAGATCCTTGAATTTTTTTGATGAAGCGAAGACAGTCGACTTCTGCACCTGTTGGGAGAGAACTGGGCCCAGCAGGGGGATCAGCTTGGGCTGTAGCTCCAGGACTAGGGGGAACCAGTTGCTTTGGGGCCACTTGGGAGCCATTAGGGCTGCTGTCCCTTTGAAGGTTCTCAGTTTGGAGAGGACTTTCAGCAGAAGGTTGAGTGGAGGGAACAGGTAAATCTTGGACCATCTGTTCCAGTCCAGGGACATGGCGTCCACTGCTTCCACTTTGGGGTCCTCGTAAGGGGCCACATATAGAGGAAGTTGCTTGTTGTCGCTCGTCGCAAAGAGGTAAATCTGTAGTTCTGGGACTTGACGAGAGATGAAGGAGAATGATCTTGCGTCTAGGGACCATTCCGACTCTATGGGGCTTGTCCTTGATAGAGCTTCCGGTGTCACATTGCGGAATCCTTGTAGATGAACTGCAGACAGATGCCATTTCTTCCTGTCCGCCAGGTGGAAGATGGGTAATAGCACCTGATTTATGTGGGGCGATCTCGAGCCCTGACGATTGAGACATCTGAATACTACCGAGCTGTCCAGCGTTAGACGGATGTGTATCGAGGGACGCGGGGATAATTTCTTCAGGGTGAGAAGAACCGCCATGGCCTCCAAGATGTTAATGTGAAACGTCTTCAATAGGGGAGACCATGTTCCTTGAACTTGCCATTGATGGGAGTGACCCCCCCCCCAACCCACCAGAGAAGCGTCTGTGTGGATGTTGAGCGATGGAGGTGGAAGTTGGAGAGGGATGGATCTTTTCAAGGTCCTTGCTTCTGGCCTCGGGCTTAGAAGGGAGCGAAGCCTGTTTGGTAGGGGTCTCTTGAGATCTCTTCGAGCGACGGATGCGTTTTGTCTCCAGACTCCTGAGGCATCCTTTAGCTGTGCTCGTAGCACTGGATTTGTCACTGAGGCGAAATGTAGGGAGCCAAAAACTTGCTCCTGCTGTCGTCTTGAGATCCGTTTGGATTTGAGAAGTCTTCTGACAGACCCTGCTATTTCTTTCCTTTTCTTCAGTGGAATGGAAAGGCGGTGTGACTGAAGATCCCAATTGATTCCTAACCATTAGAATTTCTGAGCTGGAGCGAGGCAAGACTTTTTGGTGTTTATTTTGAAACCAAGATGTTCCAGGAACTGGGTCACTTTGCTGCAAGCTCTCAAACATTCTTCTGGCGAAGTCGACCAGACCAGCCAGTCGTCGAGGTAGGCCATCACTTGGACGCCCCGAGGGCATAGCTGATGGACGATTGCGTCTGCTAGCTTGGTGAAGATTCTCGGAGCCACGTTGAGCACGAAGGGCATGACTCTGAAGGCGTAGCTTCTTCGTTGGAGCCGGAATCATAGGTAGGAGGAAGTATCGTGGTTCACTGGGATGTGCCAGTAGGCATCCGCAAGGTCTATTGAGCCCGTGTAGGCCTTGTGAGGCAGTAGGGCTCTTATTTGTTGAAGAGTGAGCATCTTGAATTTGTTGTTCACAATGAACTTGTTGAGGGGGGACAAGTTGAGAATGACTCTGAGTTTGTCGGAGTCCTTCTTGGGAACACAAAACAGTCTTCCCTCAAACTTAGTGGACTTTACCCTCTTAATCACCTTCTTGTTCAAGAGTTCTAGGACATATTCTTCCAAAAGGGGGGTTGATAGCTGGAAGAATTAGTGGAAGGTTGGAAGTGGTTGTGTCCAGCTCCAACCCAGTCCCTTCTTGATGATGCTATGTGCCCAAGGATCGAAGGTCCAGCGATCCTGAAAGTGACGGAGTCTTCCTCCCACCGGAAGCACTTCATTGCTTCTGGTTTCCCGAGGGTTTGCCACCTCGGCCGCTAGCTCCCCTTCCTCTTCTGCCCCTGGAGGGACGGCGCGAGGAGTCTCTGCCGGAGCCTCTACCTCTGGGACGAAAGGTAGAGGACTGTCATTTGTAGGCAGGGCTGAAGACCGGTGATTGCGACAGCACCGGTTGGGGACCACCTGAAAGGTCTGTTGCGGCTGTGCGACCACTTGGGGAGTAGCGGGAGCCAGAAACTGGCGTTTTTGTTGACGCTGCTGGGGTCTAGGTTTGGAGGATTTCCTCTCAGGCTGAGGGCCTTCTTCCTGAGAGGATTTCCTCTTGCGGGACATGCCCCACTTATTGAGAAGGTTCCGATTCTCAGAAGCGGCCTGTCAACGATCTCTTTCACCAGAGCAGGTGGAAAGAGATGCTTACCCTAGATGTTGGCAGAGATTAGTTTCCGGGGTTCGTGTTTTACTGCTGTTTTGGCAAACACGAACTCTCTGCAGGTTCTTCGGCCCAGATTAAGCTGTACAAGTTCTTCATCACAGTCACTAGGTGGGTCTTTGCGAGAACCATATAAAGATCTGGGACTGTAACGTCCCCGGCCATGACCTCGAGCTGAATTTGGTGAGACAAGGAGGCAGCTAGTCTCTTCTTGGTCTCTCGCTACCGACAAAGAAGGTGGTCATTTAGCTTCGGAAGATCTTCATTGAACTGACGTCCAGCCACGTCAGGTTCCAGCTTCCCGACCGTGAAGGTAAACTGTATGTCTTTCCAGAATCTGTCGTCGGGGGAAGGGCGAGGGAGAGAGGCCTACACTCCTCCAGGGTAGGGCAGGACTTTCCTTCCTCTACCGCCTTCATGACCCCATGGAAGGCCTTTTCCATGAAGGGTAAGGTCGCAGAAGAGGGAGCAAGAAAGGACGGGTGCTTCTTACTCAGAGCCGGCATTTTTGAGTTGGTGAAACCGCGACTCTTCAGGCATTCTGCCAGCATGGCTTGAGCTTTTGAGTGATAAAAAACGATCACCTCTTTGGGCTCAGTCTCCTCCTTGGAGGCCGGTTCGGACCTGAGTCGGACGTAACAGTCCGGGTAAGCCTCAAAGTTGAGGAAGAATTCCATTTCTTCCAAAAGGATAGACCCTAACTTGTTGTTGATAAAGATTTTGCCAGTTGTAATTGGCATATGCTCGGCTTACCTCCAGGGGCTAGACTCCGAGCATGAGGGAAGGTCCTTAACCGAGATCTTCTATGGTTGCTTCATCCCATCAAATGACTTGTGATTTCCGCAGAATGCTTATTAAGGTTCTCGTCCATCAGCGCCACCAATACCCGGATGGCATTTTCGGTGGCGGGTAGCAGAGTCTGCGAGGCGGCGGAGGTGGAGGGGACTGGCTTCTCGACCACTACAGGGGCTGCCGGAGGTGGTGGGGCGACCTCTCCCTCCAAATCAGGGTACTCCACATGATCCTCTTCTTCCTCCAGATCCTCACCCATGAGGGTCCTCTTGGTGTTGTCGGACATGTCCGACATCTTCTCCACCTCGTCCAGACGACACTTGCTAAGCATAGTCTCGATGTCGGGCTCAACGGTCAGTTGAACCAAGGGGATCTGATCCTGGGGAATCACAGAGTTTGTTGATGCTTTCAGGAAAAGCATGGCCCTGGGGAGATACAGCCCGGTGGCGTTCTTCTGGAAACCGCGCACCCACTTGCGCAGTTTCTCTCGAGCATTGTCCCTGGCCTCATCAAGGAGGCCTTTGCAGATTGAGCAGGACTGTGGATCCCAATACTTCAAGTTGCCCTTTTTCGCTGTACAGGGGGCATGGGTCGGGCGGCGAACTGCACAGAAAGAGTTTTCACACTTCGGGTACTCCTACTGTAAAAGAAAGAGAACATGAGTACATGGAAAACAGAGTTATGTCTTACATTACTCTTAAACTTGAGATTCATTAATCTTTAGCTCTGTGTTTTATGTGAGCTCAGGATAGGTGAGCTAGAAAAGAAGTAGGAAGACACATACTTGTAAATTCCATCCAGCCAGTTACCGTGACCTTTTCTGCCGACAATTCCTTAGGACCTAAGGATCTAGGAGAGGGAAATGTAATTTTCTACGTTTGAATTTATAAATAAGAGGAAAATTAATTTCCTTTATGGATGGAATGTCCAGTAGGTGGCGTGTCAGTAAGTTTTGCTCGGTTGGTCTTAGGTGGTGAACAAGTCATTCAGCTTCGGACGTTGGACTGAACGAACAATCTTTTATAAAACAAACAAGAAATTAAATTGATGTTATTAAGCTTTTTGTTTGGATCAGCAAAATGTAGTTATCATGATTGTTTAAATGTAATGGTGTATGTATAAAGAGTCTAAATGCCTTAAGTAAAGACATAGTGTTTCAGCAACGTCCGAGTGCTATACGAACAGTCGTACCCAAATTCAATAAATGAAATTTGATTTGACTTGGTTTTATTTTTCCGTGCAAACTGAGACATGGAGTATATACAGGAATGGTATCCCTATGGGGGAGCCAAACTAGGCTTCCTTATAAAGGAATTGTCTACAGAGTGGAGAGGGTCTGAAATCGTTCAGAACCTAGAGAAAAGAGGGGGAAAATAGGATAAACCCCTTTATATTTGGGTAGGTCCCGGCAAGAGACTGCACTGAGAAGCATAGAGTATGCTGGAAACATTGTACTGTACAATTGTACAGCTCAGACACTGTCTTCAAGGCATGAAATAGCAAAGAAGATCAGTCTGGCTATACAGATGTATAGGTCGACTGCCGGCACGGGGCCGGCAGCCGGGGGGAAGGGGTGCTTGTCGCTGGAAGCCGCAAGAGCGTCGCAGGCAAGCCGCAGGCCGGTCCGGCAGGGTGAATCCATCTAAGGCTACACACTGAGCACCAGAGAGGTAGGAAACACCTATATGGGCGACCGCCGGCACGGAGGCAGGTCGCTGGCAGGGCGGTGGCCTCCAGCAGCCGGCAGGCTGTCGATGTTGGTGAACCTAGCTGGGTACTTAAGATGGAAGGTTGTGTGAGAAGTCGGCGGCAGCGGCGGCAAGGGGTGGCGGCCCCCGGCAGCCAGCCGGCTGTCGCCACAAGTAGTCCTCAGATAGGAACATCCTATGAAGTAGGAAGGTCACCTGGGGTGCTGGCAGCTAGCGGCGGCAAGGGGCGGCGGCTAGCGGAGGCAAGGAGCGGCGGGCCCCGGCAGCCGGCAAGTTGTTGCCATAGGTAATCTTCAGATAGGAACGTCCTATGAAGTAGGAAAGTTACCTGGTGTGCCGGCGGCTAGCGCCAGCAGGCGGAGGCGGCTGTGGACCTGCACCATGATAGAAGAGAGAAAGATAAGGAGGGAGAGGGGAAGGGTAATGTCCGATACCCGACCGGCTTCCCTCCGGAAGGAGTGCACTCATGATAGGCAGGGATATGCCTATCACCCGGCGGTAGGGAGCCGGCAGATGGCTGGGTGCCTATGGTAATCCAAGGGAGGATCAGAGGACACTCTAAAAGGGGGAAGGGGAGGGTGATATTCTGCCGGCAGGACGGCTACTAACACTAACCTATAGTTCGACTATGAGGGGGAAGTGTAGCAGAGCGGCCAGCCAAGCAGGAGAGCACAGCTTAACCTACAATTCTCCCTGAGGGGGAATTGTAGGACAGCGGACAGGGGTGTGAAGGCAAGCTAACACAAAGGGATAGAGTGGGGGTAGGGGACTGAGGGGGCAGAAGGGGTCGTGACCCTAAAGCTCCCAAGGAGTGGGGGAATCTGTTAGATGCTATACTACCCACGCAGGAGAGAAGCGTTCTCCAACCCTAGGGTAGGTTAGCTCAGAGTAGGAACAGAACTGGTGTGCTGTCCTAAACTATAATAAAACAGAATCCCCCAAGGCCTAACCTAAACCAGGAGAACTTCTCCTAGATTAGGGAGGGCTGGGGAGACATATCGCTAGGCTACAGGAGGAAGGGACGTGTCCCAACCAAGAGCAGTCTAGGGGGAAGGGCAGGGCCCCTCCACCTTCAGTCTCAGTCGATACTTAAAGGGAAAGGCGTTCCCTAAGGGTGGACTGGGATGAACGATAGGTACTCTAGGGTTCTATCCGAAGTCCCCCCATAAACTATAGGAGGGAAGAGGGAAGAACGATCTAGCCTAACCTGCCCGAAGATATTTCCAGGTAAGGGGCTAAGAAATAGCAAGCTACCCCGAGGGAGGTTACCCTAAGGTAACAGGGGAGATGAGGAAGCATACAAAGGTCCCAAAACTGGGTTAGGGGGTGTGACATGGATGGACCAGGCACGGTCCCTTGTATGGTCCCTAGAAGGCGAAAGAAATGTGCAACACTGAATCTTGTATGTGTTTAAAAATGCCTATATCTTCATTAACATAACACTAGGAACACTTATTGTATCATGCAGAAGCAAACATGAACACTAGGCTGCGGCCTATGCTAGGCTGAAAGACTAGTATGGGGTCGGCTAACTAAGAGCGCCGAAAAATACCGTCGGTATAATATAACTAATTCCTAATAATGAAAACTAAATAATTAATGATATTTAATTAGTTATAAGGCCGGGAAGGCTGTTCTGGCTAACTAAATAACGCATGCAAAGTGAACAGCTGCGCCATAAAAAGGCGCCTCCGGGCAAGGCACAGCTCGGCCCCAAAACAAAAGATTTTACCGTAAAAATTTGATACTCTACGGCCAGAGTTTATTTAAACAATACAAGAACCTAGTACTCAACTTTCCAGAAGAAGGCGATGCAGAAGGTTGAGACATGGCGAAGGATGCACAAGATAAAGGTCGATCACTGGGAACAAACAAGCTGTGTTATGAGCCACCTAGAAAGGAATGGGGACGGACGTGACATCACACAGCATGGCGGAGGGTTTGTTTACGTTGCGAGTACCGTAACAGTAACGAAGGTAGGGTAACTTTGGAATGGCATCTCAGTTACTTCGCCACCTTTCCCCCTCGAAGCGTAAACGCTAGGTGGGGTGCAGATGGCCATGTGACGTGTTAATGCATGCGTCCCCTGTTGATATATAATATTCTAAAGGGAAACCTTTAGGGTACTCGCGCCAGAAATTAGAATTCTGTGAAAACCTTTAGTTTAATTCTTTGGGAATATTATGGTAGTCATATATATCCAAAGAAAGCTACTGAAGGAACCTTCCATCAGGATGACATGGCTTGAGCCCAAAAAAAAGCCCAATGAAGATTTTCCAAGCAGCAGAACAGAAGAATTTCATCAAACAACCAAAAACAAAGAAAAATCAAGTGTATTGTGAGGTTGGGTAGGATACAAAAAAGGTAGGATACAAAGTGACTTCAGAACAGTAACCTATTGTAGGTATTAAGGTAAGAATCAAAATGCTTCTTGACATTGAACATCCTGAACAATTTAACATCACAGCTGAGCCCAATTCTGTAGCAACACGATGGCAACAGTGGTGTGAGGAATTTAAGATTTATTTAGAAGCATTAGGGAACATGAAAGATGCACAAAAGAAGGCATTATTACTTCATAGAGCAGGTAGGTAAGTTCGGGAAGTGTTTAAGACATTGCAACGTACAGATAACACAAGTGAAGCTGTGATTAGGGCTCTTACCACATATTTTGCTCCTCAGGTTAATAAATTTTTTGAAAGATACCAATTTACTGCACAACCCTATCAGAAAGAAAATGAAAGTTTAGATGCATTTGTTACTAGACTAAAGAATTTAGCTGTTTCATGTGAATTTCTAGAGTTAGAAAATGTTATCATAGAACAAGTTATTGCACATTGCACATCACAAGAGCTAAGAAACAAATTATTGCAAGATAAAGATTTAATATTAGAAAAGGTATTGATAACAGTCAGAGATTTGGAAACATCAAATAGGTAAAGTAACATAATAGGTAGTTCTACAAGCAATAGAATGGAGTTCTAATATTAATACAGTAGGTTCTAAGTGGAAAGACAATGAGAATCAGAGATGGAATATGTCAAAGCCTAGTCATAGAAAAGTGCCTAACACTAATGTTCATAAATATCAGAATCAGGCCTATACACAGAAACAACAGGAAAAACCCAAGTGTTATAAGTGTGGTAAAACTGATCATCTTGCATACGAAGCAAAGAAATGCTCTGCTACTGGACTAACACGCCAGAATTGTAGAAAGATGGGTCATTTTGCAAATGCATGTAGATTCCCTAAACAGTAAGCAAAGAACATAAATGCTACAGTTGATACTATTGGTCAAGACGAAAATGTTCATGATACTCAGGTTAGGTCAGAAACTGATTTTGCGTTTCACATTAATTCCGTCAACAAAGGTGCAAACAAACATATCATGGTAGAAGTAATCATAAACGGTAAACCAATTCTGATGCAAGTTGACACAGCAGCCGATATATCAATTATGTCTGAGAAAACGGCCAAGAACATTCCTAATTTGTTATTAGAAGGTACAAATAGAGTTTTGAAAGGTTATAATGGTTTTGATATTCGGGTAACAGGTGCTTCGAATGTAGAAGTACAGTACAAAGAAAAGAATTTAGAGAGAATGCCATTAACAGTAATAATAGGTAATGGACAAACTTTGCTAGGTTTGGATTGGCTACAGTGTTTCAAGTTAGATTGGCCTGGTATTTTGATGGTTACACGTCGACAAGATGAACACATAAATGAAATATCTGTGGATAATATCATATCAGAGTTTCAAGACGTACTTGAAGATAAAGTAGGTACAGTAAAGAACGCAAAGACAATTTTAGTTTTGAAACCTGACAGTTCTCCTAGATTTTGTGCTCCCAGACCAGTACTGTATGCATTGAAAAGTGTAGTTGAAACAGAAATCAGATTAGAAAATGAAGGTTCCTGGGAAAAGGTTGAATATTCAGAATGGGCTACACCATTAATTCCCATTGTGAAGGAAAGTGGACAGGTTAGGTTATGTGGAGATTACAAAGTAACGTTGAATCCACAACTGCAAGTAGCTCAACATCCATTAGCAAATCTGAATTACATGTCTGCAACTATGTCGGGATGCAATGTTTTTTCTAAATTAGATTTAAGACAAGCATTTCAACAGCTTCCCATACATGAAACTTCACAAGAATTATGTACAGTAAATACATCCTTAGGTTTGTTTAGACCAAAGAGATTACCTTATGGAGTTGCAAGTAGTCGAGCTATATGGCAACAAACTATGGTTAGGATTTTTCCAGAAATGCAAGGAGTAATCATTTTTAAAGATATTTTAATAGCTGGTAAAGACACAAGCGAACATTGAGAAAAATTGCAAACAGTTCTGAAGAAGTTGAAGGAACATAATATTAGAGTAAATAAGAGCAAATGTATTTTAGAAGTTGATTCAGGGGAATACTTAGGTTTTGCAATAAATGGCAAAGGTATTCACAAAACTAAAGAGAAGATTAAAGCTGTGCAATCAACAAAAGTGCCAGAAAATGTTAAGGAATTACAATAACTTTTAGGTTTAGTAACATTTTATGGGAATCTCTTCCAGAATTTGTCTACAATTGCACATCCGTTGTATAATTTGTTGAATAAGGGTGTAGAACTAAAGTGGACAAAAGAGTATTCAGGAATATTTTGAAAGAATCAAACAGGATATAACATCACCTACATTCCTGGTACATTATCAAATGGATTTACCAGTTAAATTAGTATGTGATGCATCAAACATAGGTTTAGGTGCAGTATTATCTCATGTAATGCCAGATGGAATAGAAAAAACAATTGCATTCACTTCTAGAGTATTGAACAAGGAAGAAAGGAATTACTCTCAAATAGAAAAAGAAGGTTTAGCATTAATTTATGGAGTTAAAAAATTCCATATGCATCTTTATGGTAGAAAAAAGTTCACACTTGTTACAGATCATAAACCTTTATTAGCAATATTGGGTCCAAAAGCAAGTTTACCTACGTTGGTAGCTGCAAGACTACAACGTTGGGCAATTACGTTAGCCACGTACCACTATGCTATAGAATACCGTCCAACATCTAACATGGGTAATGCAGATGTTTTATCCAGATTACCAGTAGACAAAGCTCCAGAAGAGTATGATGACAGTGTTCTGATAATTTCTATATTTGATGTACCCATAACTGCAAAAGATTTAGCACACAGTACCAAGAGAGACCCAGTACTTAGTAAGGTTTTAGAAAGTTTAATGACAGGTAGAGACTTATGTGGAAAAGAGGAAAATTGTAAACCCTATAAGGATATATGGTATGAACCGAGTGTAACACAAGGAATAGTGATGAGAGGTTCAAGAGTAGTTATTCTTAATTCACTGAGAAATAAGGGTTTGTCTGAAATACATGCTGATCACCAAGGTATTGTAAGATCAAAGTTAATTGCAAGAACTTTTGTATGGTGGCCAGATGTAGATAAAGATGTGGAATCTTATATAAGGAATTTTATGAATTGTGTTATGCAACAGAACAATCCTCAATTTGCTAGTATGCACCCGTGGGAGTTACCCAGGTATCCATGGTGAGGAGTGTATATAGATTTTGCAGGGCCTTTTTTAAATTACTTGTTTTTGATAGTAGTAGATACTTACAGTAAGTGGCCAGAAATCATGCCTATGAAGACAACGTCTTACGCCACAATAAAAGAGTTAATGCAAATTTTTTTCTACGCATGGTATACCAGAAAGAATTGTTAGAGATAATGGTCCACAATTTACCTCCCAAGAGTTTAAAGAATTTTGTAATGTCAGTGGTATAAAACATACACTTTCAGCAACGTATCATCCATCTACCAATGGAGAGGCTGAAAGATTTGTTCAAACGTTTAAGCACAATATGAAGTGTAGAAAAGTAAATTCAGGTAACATATTTTTGCATGTACCAAAGTTTTTATTGTCTTATAGAACAAAGCCACATAGCACAACAGGCGTGACCCCCTCAAATTTGTTGATGAGGAAGAGGATAATGTGTAAGTTAGATTTGTTGTATCCAAGTTTGCAAAGTGATTTAGAAGATAGAGGGTAAAAACAAGTAGTAAAGCTTCCTAATGTAAGACATTTTTTACCTTTATCTAATGTCATGGTAAGATCGTACAACACTCCAGAGAAGTGGGTACCAGGAGAGATTGTAAGAGAGATAGGAAATTTACATTATGATGTTCGTGTTGGTGGTGATGTTGTAAAACGTCATGTTGATCAATTACAGCCATTAAAAAGAAATACAGTAGAGCATGTGAATGATAGAGATGAGAAACTTAAAGAAGTAGTTAGATCATATGAGTTAAATATTAACCAATATTAATGTAGATTCAGGACCAATTCATGTACCAGTAAAAGATGAGGTTAAAGTGCTTACTAATAGGATTATTAGAGGAAAGCCCCCTGATAGATTAGATATATTAAAGATTTTTACAATGTGAAGTCAAGGGGGAGGTTTCTGTTATGTATTATTGTAATAATGTATTGTATTACTTCAAGTGTTACATGTAATGCACAACATTACATCATATTGCATGGATAAAACATGTTATGCTGTGTATATAAGTGAAATGATTTATTTTGATATAAGGATTCAAGCATTTATTAATTACCTCAAAGATAGGATGTGATTCTTTATAGTTTTGTACAGGAGTAGGATTTAAGTCTTTTGAGAGCGATGCTCTTTTGTTGTTTGGCAATGTTTTGGTTTGTCAGATTGTTTATGACGCTCCATGCACTTGGGAGTTGTCTGTCACAGAGCAATGTAGTCACAAGAAATCATTAAACTTTTTTTTTTAAGAATACCAACGTATCATTAAATCCCACCGAAAAAATTGACGACCACAGACGGGATCATCTGAGGAATAATTACTAATAATTCTTCATTAATTGCAGGTAAACATCATTGTGACTTCATTAGACATCCTATAACCCAAGGCCACAGTAGAATTCAACTTCATACCCCATAATTTGCACCATGCACTAATTCTAGTGAGATCTCTAGTAAGGAAGTCAGAAACTCCTGATCTATATTCAGGAGATGGAATTGATGCAAAGAGAGTAGCCTCATCAGCATATGTAACAAACTTGTTTTCCAGGCCAAACTACATGTCATGTGTATATAAGATGAAAAGTAATGAGCCAAGAATACTGCCCCGAGGAGCACTAAACGGATTTTGAGCGAAGCGAAAAATCTATTTTAGGGTGAAAGAGCCATGTCGTCCTTATGGAAGTTCCTTCATTACTAGCTTCCTAAGTTATATGTGACTACAGTGATATATCCCAGAGAATTTTCCGAAGGTATCCAGAATTCTAACTCTTGGAGCGAGTATCCCTTAAATTTCTCCAAGGGATATCACGTAAGGACGTATCTTGACACATCTCATAGTTATTTACACCCTAAATAGCCTTTCACTTCGAGAGGAAAAGTGGCAAGAAAATAAGAGTGTCGTTCAAGAGGTAAACTACTCGACTCTCCTAATGTACTGTGAATAGTTCGGCCATCCGCCACTGCACGGCGCCACCAAACCATTCTCCGTAGCTTTGTAAGTATTACAGATACAGTACCAAAAGGGAGGGATTAACATCCTTTTACTAAAGGAGGGTGGGTCCATCAGGACGACATGGCTCTCACCCAAAAATAGATTTTTCGCTTCGCTCAAAATCCGTTTTTTGGGCTTAGGCCATGTCGTGCTGATGGAAGTTTACCAGAGCAATATTGTATCTGTAGATTTAATAGTGCCGTTATCTCGAATTAACTATTTCCTAACCGCTCACAAAGACCAAAGACACTTGATGTTACCGTAATACATCAATCAACTGAGCATACCATATGCCAGTTCTTCCTGCCCCCTACAGGGAAAAGACTGTATAGACTCTAGGAAAAAAACTGAGATTGTGAGTTCAAGGAACAACAAGCAAGCAGAAAGTATATCGTGTCGTATATACGTAAAGCGTAGTTTGTACTAGAGTTCTGAATAGAGTACTGTACCTCCCAGGTCGGGATCAGACAGACGAGTTTATGTTCACGTAGGACACGTAATACAGTAGACAAACATAGTACAACCAAACTTACCGGATTGCATGGTAAGGGAAACTTTGTCCCACATGGTCCATAAGAGGATCAAGAATACTCTGAATATAATGTATAATCTTAAGGCGATAGAGACGCAAAGATTCCTTCTACACTTCATTTACAAGAAACAGAAGTTATGGTTAAAACTAATGTTTATGCAAGACATAGACATAACAAGCATAACAGTAATAACAAAGTAAATAAGTTTCATCTGAAAGAGAAAACAATGCCACTCCTTGAAATTAGGAAATTTCAATATTTATGTTATTACTAAAAGACATTATGCATAAATATGCTGGCACTCATGTCAAAATATTATGCTTTTAAGTTCACTTAACTATGGAAGACAGTTTATAATGTTCATGTCAACACTAAAAATCATCATGATATACCTCAGTCTATCATGCACACCCTTCACTAACAGTCCCAATTAGTGCACTGTCCTTCGCAGTAATCAAACTACAGGCTTTATTACACTGCCTCCAGCCACCACATGAAATTTGATTTCTTGCAATTGCTTCGCATAGTGCTTAAAAAAGACTCTGGAAGACTTCCAACCAGTATAAGCACGTAGGTTATCAAACGAAATAGTTTGAAAGAAGTTAAGAGACGAGGCAACCTTCCCCTGATCATGACCTGCGGGTGTACTGTCAGGATCCGCTCTGCAAATAAAGTAAGTGATTTTCGCCCTTATCTGTTTCAAAGATAACGTCGAACCCGAAGTTTCTCCCCTAAAAAGCTGACCTCCCCCAAAGTCTGAAGTTCAACGAAGATAGACCTTTAGGCATTCCACTGGACAGAGGGATGCTTCCTCCTTCAGAGGGCAGATTCTCCAGGGGCCCCATCTTTTAGTGGGTAGCTCATTCTTGGCGAGAAAAGTCGGATCCGGAAAGAGATTTATTTCTCCGTTCAGTGTAAAATAAATGTGGCCGTCATCCCTCGAGAGGGCCACTATTTCACTGACTCTGGCTCCTGAGGCTAGTGCAAATAAAAATATCACTTTCTGAGTCAAGTCATTCAGCGAGCAATCTTCATTGTTCAAGGTCGAGGCCAGATGAAGAACCTTATCCAAAGACCATGAAATAGGCTTTGGAGGGGCTGTAGGCCGAAGTTTTGCGCAGGCTTTCGGAATCTTGTTGAAGATTTCACTTGAAAAATCCACTTGGAAGGCATATAGAATCAGTCTAGCTAAGGCACATTTACACGTCGTGATCGTATTAGCCGCTAGCCCTTGTCCGTGAAGATGGATGAAAAAGGACAGGCAGAAATCCGTAGAAATCTCTTGAGGTTTCTTCGTCTTAACAAAGGCCACCCATTTCTTCCAGGAAGATTCGTATTGTCTTCTTGTGGACTTTGACTTATATTCTTCTAAAAAATTAATGCTGTCTTCAGAAATCCCAAACCTTTTCTTGACCGCTAAGGCGAGAAAATCCTGAGATGAAGGTTCTGGGTTTTCTCTGATGAAGCGTAGACAGTCGATTTCTGTACTAGCTGAGTCAGAACTGGTGCCGGCAACGGGATCAGCTTCAGGCATAGTTTTGTTATCAATGGAAAGCAGACACTACCTGGCCACTTGTGGGCCACTATCGCTGCCCTCCCCCCGAAAGGATCTTAATTTGTCGAGGGCTTTCAACAACAGGTTGGTTGGTGGGAACAGGTAAATCCTGGACCATCTGTTCCAATCTAGAGACATCGCGTCCGTCGCTTCCGCTAGAGGATCCTCGTACGGGGCTACGTACCGGGCTAACTTCTTGTTGTCGCTCGTTGCGAAGAGATCTACTTGCAATCCTGGGACTTTGCTCAATATGAAGGAGAATGATCCTGCGTCTAGGGACCATTCGGACTCTATCGGGTCGAACCTGGATAGAGCGTCCGCCGTCACATTGCGGAATTCTTGAAGGGGGACTGCTGATAAGTGCCATTTCCTCTTCTTGGACAGATGAAGGATGGCTATTATCACTTGATTCAACTGAGGCGATCTTGAACCTTGACGATTTATGCATCTCATCACCACTTCGCTGTCTAGGACCAGGCGAATGTGGATTGAGCGGCAAAGTTTCAGTTTCTTCAGGGAAAGAAACACTGCCATGCTTCCAGATAGTTGATGTGGAAGGTCTTGAACAGGGGAGACCAAGTTCCTTGCACTTTTCGAAGATGAGAATGACCCCCCCCCCCCATCCTTCCTTTGAAGCATCCGTGTGGACGGTGACTGTAGGAGGAGGAGGTTGCAAAGATACTTTCCTTCTTAAGTTCTTTGTTTCCGACCATGGCTCGAGAATCGATCGCAGACGATTTAGTAACGGTCTTAGTAGATCTCTTCGATCGTTGTAAGCGTATTTTCTCCAGATCCCTGAGGCATTTTTTAATTGTGCTCTCAAAAGTGGGTCCGTTAAAGAGGCAAACTGGAGAGACCCCAACACTCTCTCCTGTTGTCTTCTTGAAATCTTTCGTGACCAAATCAGATTTTTGACGGCCCCTGCAATCTCCTTTCTCTTTGCCTTCGGCAAGGAGAGGCAATGCGACTGTAAGTCCCAGTGGATTCCCAACCACTGGAACTTTTGAGCTGGAGACAGCCGAGACTTTTTCAGGTTTATCTTGAACCCTAGGTACTCTAGGAATTTTATCACTTTTCTGGAAGCTTGCAAGCATTCTTCTTTGGATGCTGCCCACACCAGCCAGTCGTCCAGGTAGGCCATCACCTGAACCCCTTTGAGGCGAAGTTGTCGAACAACTGCATTTGCAAGCTTTGTGAATATTCTCGGAGCAATATTTAAACCGAAGGGCATGGCTCTGAAAACGAATTTTCTTTTCTGGAGCTTGAATCCTAGGTAGGGGGAAACTTGACGGTTGATTGGCACATGCCAGTACGCATCCGTCATGTCTATGGAGACTGTGAATGCCCTTTTGGGCAGAAGGGTCCTTATGTGCTGAAGAGTCAGCATTCTGAACTTGTAGTTCACAATGAACTTGTTGAGTGGTGATAAGTCCAGAATAACTCTGAGCTTTTCCGAATCCTTCTTCGGAACACAGAATAGCCTTCCTTGAAATTTGATGGACTTTGCTTTCCTTATCACTCTCTTGTCCAGTAGTTCCTGAACGTATTCTTCCAGAACTGGGGTTGAAGGCTGGAAGAATTGAGGAAAGCTTGGTGGAGTTGAGTTCCAACCCCACCCCAGTCCTATCTTGATCAGGCTGTGGGCCCAAGGATCGAAGGTCCACCGATCCTGAAAGTGTAGAAGTCTCCCTCCTACCGGCAGCATCTCACTTTGAGTGCTGGGTGGAAGACTTTCCACCTTGGCCACGACCACCTTTGTTGCCTCTTCCTCTGAAGGGGCGTCTAGAAGAGCCTCGAAAGGATCCCCTAAACTTTGGCTTAGAAGAAGCCGACTGCCTTTCATAAGCTGGGGGGAAAACTGGTGACTGAGTCGCCAGTGTTTGGGGCACCAGTTGAAAGGTGGTGGCAGGTTGTGGCACCGTCTGGGGCACCGTGGCCATGGGAAACTGTTGCTTCGACTTGTTCTTCGGCTGGGGACCCCTGTCAGCGGAAGATTTTCTCTTGGAGGACAAGCCCCATTTAGAGAGGAGATTCCTATTCTCTGAAGCAGCCTCGTCAACGACCTCCTTCACCACATCACTAGGAAAGAGGTCTTTTCCCCAGATATTAGAAGCTATCAGCTTCCTAGGTTCGTGTTTTACGGAAGCGGAAGCAAACACAAACTCCCTACAAGCCGTCTGATAAAGTTGTATAGGTCCTTTGTAACTGTAGCCAAGTGCGCCTTGGCAAAGACCATATACATATCTGGAGAATCAGGGATGCTAGCCATCGTTTCTAGCCCCGTTTGTAAAGACATGGACGCTGCCAAGCGTTCCTTCGTCTCCTGTTCTCTCTTCAAGAGAAACTGACAGCTTTGGGAGGTCCTCGTTGGACTGACGTCCAGCGATATCGGCCTCCAGCTTCCCGACTGAGAAGGTAATGTGAACGTCCTTCCAGTCTTTGTCATCTGAAGGGAAAGCAAGGGAGAAAGGCTTGCTCTCTTCCAGCGTGGGGCAGGGTTTTCCTGCTCTCACAGCCTTCAGAGCTGCTTTAAACCCTTTGTCCATAAAGGGAAAAGCACGTTAAGGGTCAGCAATAAACGATGGATGTTTTTTGCTTAATGCCGGCACCTTTGAGCTAGTGAATGCCCTCTCCTTTAGTTTTGTGGAAAACAAAGCCTGTGCTTTAGCGAGCTCAAGGACAATCACTTCCTTGGGCTCCGTCTCTTCTTTGGATGCCGGTTCAGTTCTGAGCCGGACATAACAATCCGGGTAAGATGCCCTGCTGGGCCAGAACTCTACTTCCTCCACTGGGACGGTACCCAGTTTCTCCGAAAGGAAAATCTTGCCTGCTGACATAGGCATGTGCTCCGCGTACCTCCACGGGTAACATCGGAGAACACAGGAAGATCCTTCACTTTTAGTTTCTTTGGGGCTAAGAGCGAGGAAACTAATTGTTCAATCTCTGACCGGAAAGTAGTCTCTTTCTCGGAGGACCGCTTCTGCAAGTCGTACACCATCGACATCAGAGATTGCAACGTGGTCGTAAGCGCCTCCAAATGAGGCGGTTGCGAAGAGGTTGAGGGTGCTGGTTCCGC
The DNA here is from genome assembly GCF_036898095.1 of Palaemon carinicauda. Lineage (NCBI taxonomy): Eukaryota > Metazoa > Arthropoda > Malacostraca > Decapoda > Palaemonidae > Palaemon > Palaemon carinicauda. The sequence goes on from NC_090730.1 coordinate 11,522,685, forward strand.
CACAGCTGCTGAAGGGACCGACACCGCTTCAGCATTCTCAACCTCGTTAGCAGGAGGAACAACTGCCTCCTGTTCTAACTCTTCTACCAGGAGATTCTTCTCAGTCTCCTCGGAAACGACAGACATATTGTCATCCAGGTGGACGCTTTTCAAAGCATCTGCCACGTCAGGATCTCCAGGTTTCTGAACCTGGAGTTGCACCAAGGGGATCGAAGGTTTGGTCTGGGGAATGACGGAATCGTCATGAGCTCTGGGGAAGAGTTAGTCCCTCATCCTAGTATTAGGAAGGTATGGGCCCGAGGTATTCTTTTGAAAACCTCTAACCCATGTCCGCAGCGTAATCCTAGCTGCATCCCTAGACTCCCCAGACTTTTGATCATCAAAAGCCTCCTTAACCAACTTGTCGCACACAGTACATACCTCTGGGTCCCAGTACTTGAGGGCCCCTTTGGTAACAGAACAGCGGGTGTGAGACCTACACACGCCATGTCCGTAGAAGTCCTTGCTGCGGACCCTACAAAAGCTGTTCCCACACTTGGGATGCTCCTCCTGTAAAGAAAAGAAAAGCAAATGAGTTTTCTGTGAAATTCTCAAATTTCAACATAATACATTTATTATATTTAGCTTGGATATGGTAAGCTATAGTAGGAAAGACACCCACATGTGTTTCCCGTCCAGCCATTTGCTATTACCCCTTCCTGTATAGAACCATGAAATTCACAAGGAATTGAATAACAGAGGGAATATCTAAGATATATAGTGTCTTCTTGACACATCCTCTTATCATGTTCAATACAGTGGATAAATTTAATGGACATAACCATTAAAATATGAGAGAATCATCTCTCTAGGATGGTCTCACAAATGGCTGCTCAAGAACCACTTGCAGGTTGGAAAAAATTTTACCATATTTTTCTGGATACAGCCGCCGACACTGCCGGCCCCGCCGACATCGTCGGCATGTAGGGCCAGTCGGTAAATGCCGGTAGGCAGGTGTCTACCGAGCCTGCCGGCAGCTACCTTAAATAAAATATGAAAATTGTGTCGACCTGCCGACATTGTCGGCATGATGGGCTAGTCAGCATATGCCAGCAGGCCGGCATCTGCCGGGCCTGCCGACACTGCTGGCTATAACACTATGGGTGGAAGGCATTGGCCAGCTGCCAACAAGCTACTCAGTTGCTGGCAGGCAGGCCTACAAACTCACCAACGGCCATCGATCAACGATGTCCGAGGAAAGAGATACAGCGAAGTGTTGCCTAACCAACCCGAATCGTCGGTAGAATTAACTGCCGACTAAAGCCCATGAAAGACAGTAGAAGAGAAAGGTAAGGATAGGAGACGACAAAGAATCAGCTATGTCATCTACATACTGAAAGAGTGTACCAGTGGAAGAGGGAAATAAATCGGGCTTCCACTCAACCATATCTCATCTTAAGGAATATGGAAGGCAGTCCAAGGGAGGACTCTAAGGCACACTCAAAGATATGAGGTTATCTGTCAGTAACCTAACCAGACACTGACAGAAAAACTCATGCCAGGTCTACAGACATCCAGAGGAGCCTATGTAGAACCACAGCAATAAGGGTGCTGGATCATTCAACACGAAAGAGATAGCGGGGAAGGGGTGAATAGTCCATAAGTAAAGCAATACCCTAAGGCATTACTTAACCTGAAGGATTCTGTCCTCAAATTAACTTCAACTAGGGGAAGTCAATTCCCCAGGTTGGGTTAAGCAATGAGAGAACGTCCGAAAACGAACTCAAGAGAACAGAATCTCGTACCAGGGATCAAAACAAGGAAGAAACCTATCCTCCCGTTAAGAACCCTCAATACAGGACTGTCTGCTAGACCATAAAAAAGAAAATTGTAAAACAATAACCTCTACAAGATCTAGGGAGGCAAGCCTCCTGAACAGCAACTAGCCCTACTGGAATACCGACAAGCTACTCAGTTGCCGGTATAAATCCAGGTAGCTAGATGCCTAACACAGACTTACTCTGATGTCCCGTCCCCAACTCCAAACTCAATGCTGACAAGCTACTCAGTTGCCAGCTCAAAGAAAAGGAGAGGGAAATGTAACGCCCAAGAAAATTTACCCAACCATAGGTTACAGTAAATTAACTGAGGATAGCCTAGGCTAATCAGAGGGAAAGGGAATTACTCTTATTTCTCATAGAGATAGTATTGACTCACAGGGGCAATGATTTCTATCTTACCCCTAAAGACAATACAAGAGTAATGGGGACATATAAAGTATACCAAAGCACTAAAGCTATTAAGCTAGAGAGCTTAGAGAAACGTTCTACGTAACTCTGGTATACTATAATGGAAGAGGAAAGGAAATAGTAATATCTTAATTGTATAAAATATTGCCTGAGTTTCAATACAACTTTACCAGGAAGGTTATATCATGCATGAGGTGTGAAAGTGCCTAGGCTAGAAGCCTAGCACTCGTGAGGCTCGCAATTATAGCCAAATTCACGACAACAATGACATAATATAAAAATCCCTAGCTTAAATACTAAATAGCTAAAGTTATTAAAGCAAGGATGCGGGGAATATCGTTCTTGCTAACTAAATGAACGAAAGAACGATCGCGTCATGACGCCATCCGGCCGGCAACAGCTCTTGTTAGGTTAATTACGATATCAATCGAAAAGCAAAACTGGCAAGAGCTTACATTTACACAATTCAAAGATATTACTTAACTTTTCAGAAGCTAATGATACTGGGGAATCCATAATAAGGCAGAAAAGCTTTGAAAATAGCGAGATAGCGAAGCTACAAACGAAAGAATGGTTTGATGGCGCCGTGCGGTGGCGGATGGCCAAACTATTTACAGTACATTAGGAGAGTCGAGTAGTTTTACCTCTTGAACGACTCTCTTATTTTCTTGCCACTTTCCCTCTCGAAGTGAAAGGCTATTTGGGGTGTAAATAATAATGGGATGTGTCAAGATACGTCCTTACGCGATATCCCTTGGAGAAATTTAATGGATACTCGCTCCAGGAGTTAGAATTCTGGATACCTTCGGTAAATTCTCTGCGATATATCACTGTAGTCACATATAACTTAGGAAGCTACTAATGAAGGAACTTCCATCAGCACGACATGGCCTAAGCCCAAAAAATATCACATTCCTGTACTCACTGTGGTGCCATCAACAACTCTTTGCGATCTTTTACTTAAAATATCAATAATGATGCCATGTAAAGATCCATCCACTTTTGGTTTCAATACAAGTGGCTAATGATTAACATGGTTAAAAATGACGAATGAAACAAATATTATACAGTAATTATTCTTTTAACCTAAGGTCAGGAGCAGTGTTGCCATATGTACGATATATATTGTACACATACGATAATTTGACCCTTTTGTACAATGTACGATAGCAAGTCTATTATGGTACGGTTTTGTACGATAATTTCACTATGTCTCTGGCACTATATATAAATTTATTAATTATTTGTCTTTTACTGACAAAACAAAAGAAAAAAAAAGTATAAATCCCAAGGGACAAAATTACTGTGGAAAGAGAGCGAGATAGGAGGGAGGGTTACTTGGGGCATTGCCGTAGGCAATCTTTCTTTACCGATTACCCTTAGCTTATTTGATGAACGAGACCTGGCTCATTCACTAAAGTAGATTTGTTCGAAAAACATAAAACTGGCTGAATACTTCAATATTAAATTGAGCTATCATAACAACTGAATGTATAAAAGACGAGGGAGATTGTAGAGAATTTGAACTTAATTTAAGTGACATTAAAAATAGCAAACTTTTGTTTAAAAATGTACTAGATGATGAAGAGTATTAATACTATGCTATTAAATTCTGTAAAAAAAATACAATTTATGTTGTAAAAATCTATTAAGAAAGCATTTATTTTCCATTGACAATTCATTTGAAGGAAAGTAACACGAGTACAGCTGAAGGAAATGGTTATTTCAATTTTGATGTGTAGTAAAGCTAGGTTTATCCAAAAGAATTTGGTCATTTTATTTTGAATATATATATATATATATATATATATATATATATATATATATATATATATATATGTATATATATATATATATAGATATATAGATATATAGATATATAGATATATAGATATAGATATAGATATAGATATAGATATAGATATAGATATAGATATATAGATATATATAGATATATATAGATATATATATATATATATATATATATATATATATATATATATATATATATATATATATATATATATAGCAAGAAGGTGATGTATCATGTAAGTAGCACTGCAGGCTGAATAAACGACAAATTTCGTCGCAGGAATGGATTTGCCTTGAGAGCTATCAGATGCTCTCAACCCTTATTCAGATGCTCTCAACCCTTATTTCTTAAGGGTTTCCAATATCATTGTAGTCAAAAGAACTGTGTTACGGTGGCATACCATGCATAGCATTAACGTTCAAGGTACTTGATCAGGCTCTTTTCAAAAATTTGATTTCTCCATCTACCACTATTTATGTAAATTATCACTAATTCTTCCTATATGATATAAAAAATTCTATTCATAGATATTAAATATAATTATAAAAATAAAATAAAAATTTTAAATGGTCAAAAAGCTCAAATTCTCTCAAAATACATCATTATGTTGATAAAATATCCAAACTCGTTGTGAATTCGTAATATCAAGTAAACGTTCACTGAGATCGGAGGAAGCCTTTCTTGTTCCATAAGTAAAGAAACTGAAAGATAGAATACAAACGTGAAAACTTTATTCTCGTTGACTATTATGAAGATGAATTCATGCAATTTTCTATAGATTTTGCAGGAAATAGAAGAACTTGCCAAACGGTTTTCTTTCGTTTTCTGTCTTCACTTTCGAGCGGGTCTAAATGAAATCTAATTCTATACCATCACTTTATCTAAGTCTGTATGTTAATAAATGTTGGATTTTTAATGCTTCTTATTCTAGAATGACCTTTGATCTTTTTCTAATTAGTTTTGAGTGGGAACAGGAAGATCTGCTTTTCTATTCCGTTGTAAGAGAGAAAAGATAGCAAGTTGTGGAAAACTAGCAATTATAGATTATTTTCCTCCTTATTCACAGCTGTAATTTAGTTAGAAAGAGAGAGAGAGAGAGAGAGAGAGAGAGAGAGAGAGAGAGAGAGAGAGAGAGAGAGAGAGAGAGAGAGAGAGAGGGAAGCAATAAAGGCGAGAGACAATAAAGAGGAGAATTATGGACAGCAAATGGTTCTGTTCGCTATTTTGTTTTTTCTGTAGGTTCTGAATAATGCTTAAATAAGTACCAACTCCAGGTAAAACCAATTCCAAAAAAAATCTTACTGTCTGGCATGAAAAATTAAATACATAAAAAAGAATTAAGTGGCATTCATTGGTTGTTACAGTCAACAATTCTAGGTAATCACACCTATGAATAGGTACAAAAATGTAAGTAATTACAAGCTAAAATTAATAAGGTAAGTAAATTGACGAGTTACTTAAACACAAATCAGTCAGTTTAAACATCCAATGTTGCATTACTGTTTGGAACAGAAAGCAACACAGTGACCCCTTTTACTAGTCATTGGTATTTTGCATAACTAAAACGCACATACCAGAGCTCAAGAACACCTTCAGGGTAAAACTTTCTGGCTAAAAATGCTTGTTTATAGATTCGCCTTTGTTCGTTAAAGGATAGGATACCATAAATATTACGTCCTAATACATCTCTTTGCCTATCAAAGTAGGGACTTAATCATTCTCCAAAATGGCCATTGTACGAGTGTTATGGACGACTTGACCAAATGCTACGAATGGATTTACAAAGATTCAAATTTCATGATTCCACAAGTCAATGGTGTCTGATCCAGTTACAAGGACAACTAAAATTTAGAATTTGAATAATGAGTCGGAAATGATTCCAGGAAAACCTCCAAGCTCCAATTTCCGATTTCTTGGCTTGGAGAAGTTGAGCGCCAACACTCACACATTCAACAAACCCGAGAGGTTTTGATTTTATTCATATCTTGAAGGGCAACATTGAAATAAGTTTATATTCATTAAGAAATAAGTTCACATTAGAGCTGTTAAAATAAATATCTCTGACCGACAAGAATCAAGTGACTCCTTTTGCAATAATGTAAGTCAAAATAAGATTCACAAAGTAGCTAAACAAAAATAGTTCAAAGAAATTCTATCAAAGAGGAAATTTAAAGTATTGAGCTTGCAACTTATTACATCATCCTGAAATGGCAACACTGTCTTTATCCTACCTAGATGTTTATATATCTGAATCAGTCGGACCCAGTTAATTTATCAAAATCTTGATGATAACTTCCAAAACCTCCTTTATATTACACAATCCTATGTGATTTATTGCTTATCCTAAAGAGAACCGGATTTAATTGGGATTTCATTATTTTGGCTTGATTTTAATACAAGTAATTGCAGGTCAAGTGGTAACAATTGGGTTCCTTCCTTCAGTGTATGATGCGTCTCCAATTGATCTACTTGTAAGGAATAATACCTACTTTGAAGTATAAGAAAAACCTTATTAAGATTCTTTTTGAATGAAACCTCTCGCCTGCATCGATGTAGTCAGTTACTACAAAATGACTTCACTATTAGAAATAGACGTAAATTCACTCTTTTGTTGTTTACAATTGGTTATAAACTGAATCTCTTTTCTTTCCTCTCAGTCTCTTGAAACCTTCAAGTTGACTCCAGAGGGAAAATTAACGCCTCTTATTTTTACTTACATCATTGCAAAAGGATTCACTTAATTCTTGCCAGTTAGAGATATTTACTTGCACAGCTCCAATGTGAACTTATTTCTTAATAAATACAAATTTATTCCAATGCTGCCCTTCAAGATATAAATCAAATAAACACTTTATCTCTAAGAAATGTGTTTATGGTTAGCAAACATCTTAGGTTTGTTGAATGTGAGAGTGTTGTAGCTCTACTTCCCCAAGCCTGGAATTCGGAAATCGGGCCTGGGAGGTTTTCCTGGATTCATTTCCCACACATTAATTCTAACTTCTAATTTCCAGTGGTCCTTTGAACCGGATCTGCCACCATTGATTTATGAAATCAGGAAATTTGAAACTTTGTAAATTTATTCGTAACCTGGTCAAATCGTCCAAAAATCTCGTACAATGGCCATTTTGGAGAATGATTAAGTCCATACTTTGATAGGCAAAGAGATGTATTAGGACGAAATGTTTGTGGTATCCTATAACGAACAAAGGCAAATCTATAACTAAGCATTTTTAGCCAGTAAGTTCTACCCTAAAGGTGTCCTTGAGCTCTAGTATGAGCGTTTTAGCTATGCAAAATACCAATGATTAGGAAAAGGGGTCACTGTGTTGCTTTCTGTTCCAAAAGGTAATGCAACATTGGATGTTTAAAGTGACTGATTTGTGTTTAAATAACTCGTTAATTTACTTACCTCATTAATTCTAGCTTGTAATTACTAACATTTCTGTACCTATTTATATGTGTGATTACCTAGAATTGTTGACTGTAACAACCAATGAATGCCACAATTCTTTTGTATGTGTGTATTTTTTCATGCCAGTCCGTAGGATATCCTTTGGATTTGATTTTACCTGGAGCTACAAGAATACTGTTGGTATTTATATAAGCATCATTCAGAACCTACGGAAAAAAACAAAATAGCGAACAGAACCTCTCTCTCTCTCTCTCTCTCTCTCTCTCTCTCTCTCTCTCTCTCTCTCTCTCTCTCTCTCTCTCTCTCTCTCTCTAACGGAATTGCCACTGTAAATGAGGAAGAAAATAATCTATAATAACAATAGTTTTTCACAATTTGCTATATTTTCTTTCTCCCTCTAAATCTGATATTAAAAATTTGAGAGATAGTTTTCGTAAATATAACTGTTTTTATGGAAACTTACAACAGAATAGAAGAGCAGATCTTCCTGTTCCCCATTGAACATATTTAGAAATAGATCAAAAGTCATTATAGAATAAGAAGGATTAAAAATGAAACATTTATTAACATAAAAAACCTACATAAAGGGATGATATAGAATTACATTTAATTTAGTCCCCCTCGAAAGCCAAGACAGAAACGAAAGAAAAGTGTGTTGCCAGTTCTTCTATTTTCTGTAAAATCTATAGAAAATTGCATGAATTAATCTTCATTATAGTTAACGAAAGTAAAATTTTCAAGTTTGTATTCTGTCATTCAGTTTCTTTACTTATTAAATACTGAGGGAGCAGGAAAGGCTTCCTCCAATCTCAGTGAACGGTTAATATTACGCAAATTATTGACGAGCTCGATCAGATGGAAAGATATTTTATCATAATGATGTGTTTTCGGAAATTTGGGCTATTTAACGTTTTAAGAATTTTTTTTTGTGTTCATAATTATTTTTAATGGATTTTCATGAAAATCCTTATATCATATGGAAGATTCAGTAAAAATTTACATAAATAGTTGAAGAAAAAGAAATCAGAATTTTAAAAAGAGTCCGATCAAGTTGCTTGGATTTGAGGGTATGCCCTCCCTATTACAATACAATTAGGGATTTGAATGCTCATTCCAAATTGGAGCCTCTTAATGTCCGGTTTCACAGGCTTGGCCAGAAAACCTGGGACAAACTTGCTTCAGACGATGACGACCTTTGCACCCGAACTAGAACTCTCACTACTGAACATACTCGTGACCATTATTGGTGGAAGAGACTGGAGCCTGGGATCAATTGCGATCCTCCTAGGCCCAGATTCATTTCATCTGATTGATTGCATTAAAGATTCATTTTGCAATTAAATTGTAATTTCATTTAAGCATTACTTCATCATCATCTATATATATATATATATATATAAAAAAACCTTCATTAACCATCATACCCTACTTAGACAACATAATGGTGACAGTCACTCAATCAACGTAATGGTGACAGTCGAATGGTGTCCTTTTGCTTGGCGTGAACCAAAAAACCTTTCCTATTCCTTCCTGTCTCTTCCCGTCTTGAAATAACTCTACTACTATCTAATGTCGCATGATTGTCTGCCCCTCTCTTTTATTCTTTCCCTGTACTTCATTTTCCCCCCTTTTTTTCCCTTCTCCTTTCCCATCCCAGGTACCTGCCCTCGGGCTATAAACTGGATTGTATCCAGGGGTACTTATCCTTTCCCCATTTTCCCCACTTCCCTGTCCTCATCGTACTCGTACTCGAGGGTATGTTTTATAGTTTTATGGGCTGTAATACTATTATTGAATACCCTCTTGACTGAAGGGTTGCAAATCATTGATTCTAAACGTGGTAGCTCAGTTCTCTCACGTATTGGGTAAGTTGAAGATGTTAAATATATTATCTTTCCAGAGTATATACTCGTAATGCTCAGCTCACTACTTTGTGTAATCTATGATTGTAAGAACCATCTAATTTACCTTGTAAGAAGAAATGTGAAATATATTTTATGTATACTATTGTCTCAAATAGTTATGTTGGGGTATTAAAGCCAACACTTGTTGTTGGTACGGGCCTTTCCCTTGGTTGGCCCGTAATCAAATAGTTACTTTATACATTGTAATTGTAAACTAAAGGTTTAATGTATCAATATACTGATAAATTATATAGGAAATAAATGGAATTCAATGGAGTAATTGAAAACTAGTGCTAGAATGATTACCTAATATATAACTATCATTTGAACTTTAAAATTTTGTTATATAAAATAAATCTCAATCAAAGTTTACTGAAAAAAAATATAAGTCATTATAGAAAATATTGACGATTTCTGTGATTTCTGTAATCACTTGTGAACGAATTAAATCTTGAAGGTATTTTTAAAAACTTGTCTATTGAAATGTGAAACAGAAGTATATTCATCTTTTAGCTAATTCATGAATGAAAACACCTTTACAATTTCTCTAAATTTGAAAAAAATCAATCATCTATAATTTTATCTAAATGATTTCATCTGCAATTTTCATCTTGATGTTTTATGAATGATAAAAATTGAAATATCTTTTTTCGTACAGTAAGTTTTTCGATCGAAATCTGCCAAAAAAAAGCACTATTCATTTTTCATAAGTCTGGGTCACCAATAATAGGTTGGCTTCCTATGAGCTATCAAACAAAATTCTCCCACCATCACCAACCGCAGTTGGCTAGCGTGGTGATGAAAATTGTCCAAACCCCATACATGAATAAGGGCAAGTCTGAGGCCTTTGACCAGCAGTTGAGTAGAAATAGCTGCATATTTATATATATATATATATATATATATATATATATATATATATATATATATATATATATATATATATATATATATATATATATCCAATACTGGGTCTTCAGAATTAAAGTTTAGTGAAAGATTGAAAAATCAAATCAAACAATGGCTATGTTAAGTAAAATTTGGAAATGAGATCGCCCTGAGATTACATATAAAAAATCCGACCATATACCAGTTTAGTGAGATCGGTGTTACTGTATGGATATGAGTCATGGTATGAAAATGAAACAAATTCCAAGAGATTTAGTAAATTTGAGAACAAAGCCTCAGAAGGATATTGAGAGTCAATTGGCAGGACAGGATTAGAAACAAAACTATAAGAGAGATTACCCAAGTGCCATATGTGGATAAGATCATACTGAGGGGTAGATGGAGATGGTTTGGGCATGCTCTTTGCACTCCCCAAGAGACATTAGTTCACCAAACTTTCAACAGGGCTCCACAAGGCACTAGAAGAGTTGGAAGACCCAAACCTACATGGCTGAAGACTATGAAGTGTGAAGTAGGAGACGATGAATGGAGAAGTATTGATTGTGAATTGTGAGGTGGACGTGTTCAGAGGCGCTCCGGACACTTACTGGAATAACTATGGTCATTTACGTGCTTTCCCATTAAAAATGTGTGTGTGTGCATGAAGTGCTGCTCTGCCTAGTGAAGTGTTCTTCATCACTTGCAATCCGTTGCTTCTTGTTATAATTGAAAATTTCCCTCTTATCCAATCAGTGCCCGAAATTTCTTCCCCCCTCAGTGCCATTAGCTGCTTTGGTTCAAACAGTGAAAATAAGAAAAATAAAAAGAGAGGAGTAACGGTTTGCTCTTCGCTCAGCCTAACCACAAGGTTGACATAGAAAAAATGACCCCGAGTGTCGATAGTGCCTCTCGTCCCTCCACCCCTCACATACAGAACAATTGTGTTTATTTTATCAATTCTCTCTCTAACAACAGCGATCCGGAGTCCATCACATATGTCGTGAGAAATCTTTTCACGGAGGAAGATATCACAATTGCATATGTCTCGTGCAGAGACTATATGCCCGATGGCATTCGGAATGATCGAAATGCGAAGAGCCTGACTTCTCAGAAGAAAATCACTCTCATGTCAACATGGCTCAAAACCACAACAAATGTTACCATTTGCGCGGAAAACCCATACACCCTACCTCCGGCCCAGCCAGCTGACCTCAATATAGTGACTGTACATAACACTGCAGTAAAAGCCTTGGAGTTGTCAATTTCGCTGTCAAATACCTCTGAAGATCTCCGTGCAATCCCTGATGCAATCGCTGCAATGAGGCAGCAAATCAGTGATGCTGTAGGGCAGCAAATCAGTGATGCTGTAGGGCAGCAAATCAGTGACGCAATCGCTGCAATGAGGCAACAAATCAGTGATGCATTGGGTCACCAAATCAATGATGCCATCGCTGCAATGAAGCAGCAAATCAGTGATGCAATGGCCCTGCAAATCAATGATGCATTCGCTTCAATGGGGCTAAAAATCAATGAAATAACAAATCAAATTGGAGAGTTGAAAAGAAAATGTAATAAGTTGAATGATCCCACGGATCAACCCCAACTGCCACTTGAACAACCCTCATCTGACCCCATGCCCACCTCGGACCCACAAAACACCCGCTCTAGCCTGCCTGTTACAGGGCCAAGGATCGTTACGAAGCAAACACCAGTTTTGGATACCGCCACCTCCCCCTCCCTATCGTTAGACAGAAGAGATTCAAGAGAAGTACCATCCACTCCTACCTCTCCCCCCTCCCCCCCTGCGACTGACTCATATGCCAGCGCGCTAATGTCAAATGCCCAAGACGACGACGAGGGATGGCAGACCTCCCAGTGAAAGACAAAGTTCCGACCTGACCGCAACCGCAAACAGGTCAACCAGCATTCATCCGGGAATATACCCCCTCACCACCGCCCAAAGAGATGCCACGTCGTTGTCCACAACCTGCCTTCCTCAGTGACTGAAGATGCCATCAGGCTCCGGGTTAGGGATATAACAGGATTAGACCCCTTCATTCTTCATAGCCTTAAGTGTAAGACAGTAGGTCAAGTTGCATACAGGGTTTCCTGTTTATTCCATCATCGAGAGCTCCTGGTAGGCGAAAACTTTGGCCCAGGAGCATATGTGTCCTTTTATGATCTTAAAAGAGATCCCCCTCCCCCAGCGACCCTAGTCCCCCAAATTCACCTACGACAATCAGCCTCCCCTGCCAACGCCCCAGCACCTGCCAGACCCACACCCCCTGAGATTTCTGCTCTTATCTCCAAAGGTCGACGAAATTCATGGAGTCATTAAGTATTTTGTCTTGGAACATATACGGGATCAAGCAGAATTTACCTGTCCTTAATGAGTTCTGCAATGATTTCCGTGGCATTATTGCACTGCAAGAAACGTTACTCCTCCCCCATGACCTGGCTATCAGTGATTCGGTTCATGCTGATTATAACATTTTCTCTGTCTCGTCGATGGTTACTCACGACTACATCATTCAAGGTCGTCCGAAAGGAGGTCTCTCATTTCTATGACACAGATCTCTGGATAAGTGCGTGAAACCAGTGACGTATCAAACTGACAGACTTCTCGGCCTGCAAGTAACGATCGAAGTTAAAACCATATTAGTGATTAATGCATACTTCCCCTGGGAGTGCCAGTCAAACTTTGATCAGTATTGTATATTACTAGGAGAAGTCCAAGGTATTATTAATGATACCACCGCTGACCATGTGCGCATAATAGGAGACTTTAATGCGCACCCATCGGACTTTTCTATAATGAATTACAGCGTCTCTGTTCTCAACAATCTCTTCAAATTAGCGATGTTGCCATCCTGCCTCCTTCGTCCTTTATGTACATACAAAACAGAAATAATATGCCCATCACATCCTGGCTTGATCATTGTATTACCACTGACCGCCTGCATAGCTCTATCACTGAATGTATTTTACGATACGACCTTTCGTCTGCATTCGATCACATACCAATACAGATCACATTTCACACACCCTCCTTCCCAGCGGTACCCATCCAAAGGGAGAGGCTACCATCCATCTCATGGGATTTCTCCAACCTCCAAAAATCCACTACATTCAAACGCTTATCTGAAAGTAATCTTCGCTCGATAACTCAACCTGCTGAAGCCCTGCTCTGCAATAATCCTAATTGCCGCAACGAACAGCATAAAACAAAACTAAAGGAATTCTACGTAAATATAATAAATGCCTTAAGGAGCTCGGGAAGAGACACGTTTAGACTCTCTAGAGGTAACCATCGAAACATACTTGGTTGGAATGACTTAGTTAAAGACCTCTATGCACACTCTCGAGAAATGTTCCTTCTTTGGAGGAACGATGGTAGCCAGAGAGAAGGTCCCCTTGCTCTACAGATGAGACAAGCGAGAGCCCAGTTCAAACTTGCTCTTCGTCAATGTCGTAGCAACGAAAATCAGCTACGAGCCGATGCATTGTCCAGAAAATTGACCAACCATGACTTCCCCCATCTTTGGAAAGATATTAATTCACTAAACCCAAAGTCAAACAAATTATCCCAAAGAGTGGGGGATGCAGTTGGCGAAGAATCCATCGCAAGAATGTGGGGGGATCACTTTAGTACCATACTAAAGTGTATAAATGACCAAGTTACCGAAATGAAGTGGATACTCTCATCAATGTCAATACGGATTTTCAATATAGTGACCGTATCTCCCCGAGTGACGTGTGCAAGGCTATCAAGAAATTATCTAGTAACAAGGCACCCGGCTACGATGTCCTTCCTGCCGAGGCTTTCAAATTCTGCCACCCTATAATTTATATCCTATTTTCTGCACTATTTAATGCCTATATATTACACCAATATCTACCCGAAACCCTGCTACTTGTCCACTTAATACCTCTCATAAAAAACAAACTGAAGGATGCCAGTGACCCAGGAAACTACCGCCCCATCGCCATTACAACAATTTCATCGAAAATATTTGAATCTCTTCTGTTCCGTCGCCTTGCACCATTTCTCCACACCGCAGACCATCAATTTGGTTTTAAGACTAACCACTCGACTGACACCTGTATATATATTTTAAAGGAGTTATTGAATTTCTATATATCCTCGGCCTCCCCTGTCTATTTATGTTTTGTAGACATGCGGAAGGCATTTGACAGAGTAAACTATCTGAAACTCTTTTTGAAACTACGCAAAAGGGGAACTCCTTTATATCTCATCGGTATATTATACTGTTGGTTCACAACACAACAGTTCTGTGTCAAATGGGGCAATGTCCTATCCCAGCAATTCGGCTCATCTAACGGTCTCAGGCAAGGAGGCATCCTCTCACCATATTTATTTAATGTTTACACAGACGATTTAAATATCAGACTGAATTCACTTCTCATTGGTTGTACGGTTAATGGCTTTACCATAAATAACCTTTGCTACGCTGACGATATGGTCCTCATCTCCCCCTCTGCCCAAGGCCTACAACGTCTTATCGACCCCTGCAATGCATACGCTAATGAACATGACATAATCTATAACGAATCAAGACACAGTGCATGTCTGTTCTTCCTAGATCGCTCCGTTTCGTAGAAGATCCACATATTTACCTTCAAAACCATCAGCTAACATTTGTCAATGATTTTCCTTACCTAGATCACATCATTGCGAAAGATTTAAAGGACACATCTGACATTGAAAACAGGCGACGTAAATTGTGTTGTCTAGGGAACATGGTAACGAGAAAATTTGCATTCTGCCGCCAAGATATCAAAAAACTCCTATTTCAAACCTACTGCTATAACGTATACGGCTGCTCACTATGGGCAAACTATACGCGAGAATCGATGAGACGTATCACAGTCATTCACAATGATATCCTAAGGCGCCTCACCAATACCCCGAGGCACCATTCAGCTTCAGCGATGTTTGTTGAAAATAGACTGGATAACCTAAAAACCATCATTCGTCGCTCTATAGTATTTGACTACAGTGATATTCCCAGAGAATTTTACCTTAATGTATCCAAAATTCTAACTCCTGGAGCGAATATCCCTAAATAATCTCACAGGGATATCGCATAATATCAGAGGACGTATTCTTGACACATCACATAGCTATCTTCACCCCGAACAGTATTAACTCTTCCAGGGGGTAGAATGATAAGAATCTGAAACGAGAATGAAAAGAGAGCTGCTCCTAAGGCATCTCTCCAATTCCGTTTCCAGTGTGTTTCTGATGAAGGCGGTAGCGCCCTCTTTATTCCTTGTAGCGATACACGAGGTGTTACAGATACTGTACTATAGGGAGGGGTCAATAAAAGGAAGGGCGGGTCCATCAGGACGACATGGCTACCTCACCCAAAAATAGTTTTTTTGCTTCGCTCAAAATCCGTTTTTTGGGCTCAGGCCATGTCGTCCTGATGGAAGTTTACCAGAGCATTACTGTATCTGTGGATTCTCAATCAGTGCCGTACTCTCAAGAAAGTATCTTCCTGGTCCCTCTAGACCTAGAGACCTATGATGTTACCGTCATACATCATTCCATCTAAGCATGAAGTATGTTAGTGCTTCCTGCCCCCTACAGGGAAGAGTCGTATTAGACTCTGGAAAAAGTTTATTAAAATTTAATAAACGTACATATCAGATCAACATTTACAAAATTTATAAAATGTGGATGATATGCATTAAAGCATAAAGAAAAACATTCAACAGGAAATATTGTTTCATCTACTAGGAAACAGATTTGCCACTTCCATAGAATTATTAATAATAATGATTTAGTCTGTATACTGTTTATATACACTACCGTAAAAAAACGTTTGGCACACGTGTCCGTATTATGCCATAGATTACCGATGTCAATGGAACAGTTCGTAAGGACACTTGCGTGGCCTATCGCATAGCGTGTAGTAACAGATAGTGACTACACACGCACCCTCTTAATTAATTGTCCCAAATTAATTACGCTGTTCCTCGCAGACTTAAAACAAAAGGTTAAAGAATTCTACCTGCTGCTACCACAGATCTCATAAGTTGCTCCACTTGCTTCGCATAGTGCATAAAGAAAGCCTTGGATGCCTACCAGTCGGTGTGGAAACAAGGATGTTCAAAGTCCATATAATTAAAGAAATTTTATGGAAGAGGCAAATTTTCCTCGGATCTTGACTAATGGGTGTACTGTCTGGATCCGTTCTGCGAATAACACGGGTGAACTTCGCCCTTAGTTATAGATAAATTTGAACCCAGGGTTTCTCTTCTGAACAGCTGTCCTCCCATAAAGTCTGAAGTTCTATGAAGATAGACCTTTAGGCACTCCACTGGACATAAAGATGCATCTTCCTTCGGAGGGCAGATTCTCTAGGGACCCCACCTGTTGGTGGGTACCTTGTTCCTGGTAAGAAACGTTAGGTCTGGAAATAGATTCAGTTCTCCCTCAAAGAACTGGACGTGGCCTCCTTCTCTAGAGAGAGCCACTATTTCACTAACTCTGGCCCCCAAAGTTATGACCTAAATTCAAAACCTTCTAAGCACATTCCTCATTGTTCATTATTTATTTATAATGAGGAAACATATCTAATGACCAACCAAAGGGTCTTTGGAAGCGTTGAAGGGCTAGTTCATTAAGAACGTCGTTAGAAAGGTCGACCTGTAAGGCATATGGTATCTGACTTGTCAAGGCAGGCTTGAACAATAGAATTGTGTTGGCTTCTAAACCTTGCTCATGAAAGTAAATGAAGAATGATAAATAGGAATCAGTCGGGTATTCTTTTGGTTTCTTCGCCTTGACAAAGGATAGCTATTTTTTCCCTGAAGCCTCATAATGTCTTCTGGTTTCCTCCAAAAGTCTAAACTGACTTTTAAACACAAAATCTTTTTCTCATCGTTGAGGAGAGAAAATCATGAGATGTAGGTTCTGTGTTTTCTGTGATGGAGCAAAGACAGTTGACTTCTGTACTCGCTGAGACAGGGATGGATCCGGTAGCGTTACGAATTTTAGTCGTAGTTCCAATGCCAGAGGGAACCACATGCTATTTGGCCACTTGTAGGCCACTATTGCTGCTTTCGCTTTGAAGGATCTCAGCTTATCGAGGGCCTTCAAAAGGAGGTTGTGTGGAGGGAACAGATAGATACTGGACCATCTGTTCCAGTCCAGGGACATAGCGTCCACTGCCTCCGCTAACGGATCCTCGCAAGGAGACACGTAGCTATCTATTTTCTTGTTGTCTTTCATCGCAAAGAGGTCTATCTGCAGCTCTGGGACTTGACTCGAGATGAAGGAGAACGATCGTGCGTCAAGGGACCATTCTGACTCTATAGGTGTAAACCTAGATAGAGCGTCCGCTGTCACATTGCGGAACCCTTGAATGTGAACTACTGACAGGTGCCATTTCTTCCTTTCCGCCAAACGGAATATGGCCAACATCAATTTGTTGATTTGAGGTGATCTCAACCCTTGTTGATTCAGGCATCTCACTACAACCTCGCTATCTAGAACCAGTCTTATGTGGGTCGAGTGGCGAGGAGAAACTTTCTTCAGTGTCAGAAGTAATGCCATGGCTTCTAGAAATTTTATGTGAAATGACTTGAAAAGGTTGGACCAGGCTCCTTGGACTCTCATCTGATGAGAGTGGCCTTCCTTTGAAGCGTCTATGTAGATAGTTACTGATGGGGGAGGAGGTTGAAAAAGTATTGATTTCTTTAATTGCTTGGCATTGGACCACGGCTTGAGAAGCATTCGCAGTCGAGTCGCTTGTGGTCTTCTTATATCTCTTCGCGCGTTTGATGCGTATTTTCTCCAGACTCCTGTTGCATCCTTAAGTTGTGCTCTTAGCACTGGATTTATTATCGAAACAAACTGTAGAGAGCCCAGCACTCTCTCCTGTTTGCGTCTTGATATCCATTTGGATTTCAATAGTCTCTTGACAGATCCTGCTATTTCTTTCCTCTTCTTACTAGGAATGGAAAGCCAATGTGACTCCAAATCCCAGTGGATTCCCAAACACTGAAATTTTTGAGCTGGAGAAAGACGAGACTTTTTGATGTTGATCTTGAATCCCAGATGTTCCAGGAACTGGATCACTATCTTAGAAGCTTGCATGCATTTTGTCCTGGATGCTGCCCCCACCAGCCAGTCGTCCAAGTAGGCTACTACTTGGACCCCCTTTAGGCGTAATTGATGGACGACTGCGTTCGCGAGCTTCGTGAAAATCCTTGGAGCTATGTTTAGCCGGAAAGGCATGGCTCTGAAGGCGTAAAGTTTTCTATGTAACTTGAAGCCTAGGTAGGAGGAGAGGTGACGATTAATTGGAACGTGCCAATAAGCGTCAGAAAAGTCTATAGAGACAGTATATGCCCTTCTGGGCAGTAGGGTCCTTATGTGCTGAAGCGTGAGCATTCTGAACTTGTAGTTCACTATGAACTTGTTGAGTGGCAACAAGTCTAGAATAACTCTGAGTTTTTATGAGTCCTTCTTTGGAACACAAAACAGCCTTCCTTGTAATTTTATGGACTTAACTTTCCGGATTACTCTTTTGTCTAAGAGTTCTCTGGCGTATTCTTCCAGAATGGGGGATGAGTGTTGGGAGAATTGAGGAAATTGAGGTGGAGGACTGCTCCAGCTCCAACCTAGTCCATTTTTAATTAGGCTGTTGGCCCCAGGATCGAAGGTCCAGCGATCCCTAAATAGCTGTAGTCTCCCTCCTACTGGAAGTATCTTACTTATGCTGTTGTGGACCTGAGGTCTTGCCTCCTTGACTGCATCCTCCCCTGTATCCCCTTCCTCTTGAAGGGCATCTAGAAGAACCGCTGGCTGTTCCTCTAGCTCTCGAACGAAAGGAAGAAGTCTGCCTTTCGAAGGCTGGGTTAAAAACTGGCGACTGTGTCACCACTTGTTGAGGTACCAGCTGGTACGTGGTTGGAGGTTGTGGCACTATCTGAGGCACCGTGGTCACAGGAAGTTTTTGTTGTTGCTGTAGGTAGGGTTTAGCCGGCCGAGAGGATGGCCTAGGCCTTTTTGTCTTCCTCTTGGGTTGGGGACCCTCATCCAGAGAAGACTTTCTCTTGAGATCTAAGCCCCACTTTTTGAGAAGGTTCCTATTCTCTTTGGCAGCCTGGTCTACTACCTCTTTAACCACTTCATTGAGAAAGAGGTCTTTACCCCAAATATGAGAGGAGATCAGTTTCCTCGGTTGATGTCTCACCGCAGCCGATGCGAACACGAACTCTCTACAGGCTCTCCTAGCTTTAATAAAGCTATAGAGATCCTTCGTAACAGTGGCCAGATGGGTTTTGGCCACAACCATGAACATGTCCTGGATATTGGGGTCACTTGCCCTCGTTTCTAGTGTCGTTTGCAACGACATCGATGCCGCAAGTCTTTCCTTTGTCTCTTGCTCTCTACGCAAGGGAACCTCCGACAGTTTTGGAAGTGCCTCACCGAACTGGCGTTTAGCAATATCAGCTTCCAGCTTTCCGACTGAGAAGGTAAGGTGTACGTCCTTCCAGACTTCTTGGTCCAAGGGCAAGGTCAGAGATAACGGCTTGCATTCCTCCAAGGAGGGGCATGGTTTCCCTGCCTCCACCGCCTTTAAGGCTGCCTTATATCCCTTTTCCAAGAAGGGAAAGGCTCTGGTAGGAGACGCCACAAAGGAGGGAAGCTTCTTACTCAAGGCGGGCACCTTTGAGTTAGTGAAGCCCCTCTCTTTCATCGAACTCACTAGTAACGTCTGAGCTTTACTATGGTAAAAAACTATGACCTCCTTCGGCTCCGTCTCCTTCTTTGAGGCTGGCCCCTTCCTAAAACAGACATAGCAGTCCGGATAAGAATCTTTGTTGGGCCAAAATTCCACTTCTTCCAGGGGAATTGCTCCCAGCTTTTCTGAGATCACGATCTTCCCGGTTGTCATTGGCATGTGTTCGGCATACCTCCAAGGATTGGTATCCGAGCACAAAGGAAGATCCTTCACGCTGAGCTGCTTCTGGGGCCCACGTGATGCTGCAAGTCTACGTATCTCCAGTTTTATTGCAGCTTCCTTCTCACCATTCTTCCTTTGAATTTGTTGGATCATCTCAACAATGGAAGACAGAGTCCTTCCCAGTTCATCTGGGATAGCAGACGAAGTAGACGGAATAGGTTCTGGGTCCGGAAAAGATGTAACTGACACTTCGTCGATTTCTTCCTCTTCTACTTGAGGAGCCTGGAACAGCTCCTCCTCCTGACCTTCCCCTTGAAGGTCCTCCAACATCCTATCGTCCAATTGGATGTCTTGAAGGGCGGCTGAGACTTCAGAATCTACCTGATTCTGGGCAGTTGGTATCTCCACCTGAGGCTGGGGGATGATTGCATCAGCCGATGCTTTAGGGAAAAGGTAGGCCCTCATCTTCTCATTAGGAAGGTAGGGACCTGAGGTGTTTTTCTGAAGACCCAGGATCATAACGTTTCCCTGGCAGCATCCCTTGACTCCGTTGACTTGGGGTCGTCAAAAGCCTTGGTAATCAGGTTAGAACGAACTGTACAAACCTGAGGGTCCCAATAGCGGAGATCACCTCTGGAGGCTCCGCATGCTGCGTGCCTCCTGCAATATTGATGTCCACAGAAGTTCTTACTGCGGACATTACAGAACACACTCCCGGACTTCGGATGGTCCTCCTGTAAAGAGAAGAAAAATCCATGAGTATCAAGTGAAGGCTTTCATTTATATTGGGACATTTAGCTTATATAGAAAAGCTATAAAAGAAGGAAGGAAAGACACATACTTGTATTTCCTGTCCAGTCAATTGATGAAACCTCCCGAGATATTAAAACTAAGGTTAATTCTATTCTGGAATACCTTATGTAATTTCCTAAACGGAAATTTAAGGTGTAGTTCACACCTTGAGATAAAGTTTTAATATACGGGATAGAAAGAATACAGAAAGAACTTACTTTCTATATATTGTACGGTCTCAACAAAAAGCTGTACAAGATAACATTAAGTATGATGAAGAACTTAAGTGTTATCACAAGCTCTGTACAAAACTTTAGTGTTATCACAAGATCTCTGCAGCAGTTTCTGCTAATGCAGTGTGTACTACACTACGAATACAGCAACTACTGTACATCTCATGCTGTTGTGCTGGCCAGCACGCGCCGGTACGTGTCGGCGTGCGCCTGCACGTGCCGGCCGGCATCTACCCCTGTATAATTCAAAGATATACTATCTTTAACTAATAGGCGGCAGCCCACTGATTCGTGACTGTGTGCCGGCCGGCAATCCTTTCCAGCCGTTGGCTGAAAACACTAATACCCAGCTGCTGGCCGCTAATCGTAGTGGCCAGCAGATTCGGGCTGTATTTTCACTGCCGGCAGGCAAAGGTAATAAAACCCATGCCTGCCGACAGTAGCCAAGAACCAGAGGGTTAGCGGTGCAACACAATAGTCAGAGAAACAGTATGGATGTAAGGTTATAAGGTGGCATTGCCATACGACCTTCCATCCAGAAAGAGTGAACTTATGGAAGGGGAGAACGTAGCATTCAGGCTTCCAATGAATCCATAGCCTGCCGGGCTCTACCGGCAGACATGGAAGGGAGACCAAGGAAGGTCTGGGGTTCCCTCTGCAAAGAATAAAGGGTCTCTGCCGGCCAACACGTAGTGCCAGCCGGCAGAGAGCTGAGCCTGTCTTCCATCCTAACCTATACTAGGTACGGAAGTAGGACAGCAGCCAAAAGAAAATAAAAGAAAGAAAGTTGGGGAAGGGATAAGGGTCCTATAGACTTCGTTCTAGCAGGAGACACACTCAGCTGTTAGGGAAGCTCATCCTAACCAAGAGTTGTCTATTAGGGAGGAAGACTGGCAATACTTGCTATCCTCCTCCCAACCAGAACAAAGTTAGGTGAAGTTATTTTGCCAGGCAACAGAGAAAACTCATTCTCCAGCCCGAGAAAAACAACACAGGACAGTCTGCTAAGCCACTAGAGGAAGGAATCATCTCTTACAGAATCCTTCCAACATGGACTAGGGAAGCAAAGCTTCCTGTGTCTGCCCCTAACCTAGCAAAGGAGACTCATTCTCTATGCTAGGAAGAAGCAGACCACAGACTTGAAACTCTGATGTTCTGTCCTAACCCAAAAAACCAGTCACTCCGGTTATCAGGTCAGGACAGACATATCCTAGAATAGTTATACCTGAATTACTATGCAGATAGAACCACTAGGATTAAGCCGAAGAATTACAGAGGGAGAGAGGGATTGAACTTAGCCTCCAGAGGAGAAAAGAACAATCCGGGATGTGCGAAAGTGTGCTACTGTACCTAGAATACTAGACTAGGTAAGATGAGAATCGATTACCTAAATCACCGAAACTCTCTTGTATACAATCTCGGAAAAAACATTAAACAATATCTTAATGTATTAAATATTTGCCTATAGTTTCCATAATATAACACTCGGAAAAACTTATATCATGCATGAAAGTACTAGTGCCAGACGTCTAGGCTACGAAGCCTCGCGAAGGGCAAGATCGGTACCTCGACTTGTGTCGAAATCACCGAACTAAAAACTGACGGTATAATATAAGCATTTCTAGAGGACCTAAATAGCTAAATTATTAAAGCGTAGCAAACAGAGAACGTCGCTCCAGCTAACTAAATGACCCATAAGAGCGAGCGATAGCATCCAGGATGCCTCCGGTAGGCAACAGCTATTGTTTACGTTAAAATCGCTTTTGATTTAATTCAAAACGACAAGGGCTTACATCTATACATAGTAAAGATAATACTCAACTTCCTAGAGGCAGAAGGGGACGGAGAAGTCATCAAAATCTTGAATTAAATAAAAAATAACGAGAGAACACAAGGGAAAACACCGAGTAGTAGAGCTAAACAAAAAGGAATAAAGAGGGCGCTACCGCCTTCATCAGATAAACACTGGAAACGGAATAGGAGAGATACCTTATGAGCGGCTCTCTTTTCATTCTCGTTTTAGATTCACTATATCCCCTAAAAGCGTTAATACTGTTCGGGATGAAGATAGCTATGTGACGTGTCAAGAATACGTCCTCTGATATTATGCGATATCCCTGTGATTATTATTTAGGGATATTCGCTCCAGGAGTTAGAATTCTGGATACCTTAAGGTAAAATTCTCTGGGAATATCACTCTACTCAAATATACCCTAGAAAGCTACCTAATAGGAACTTCCATCAGGACGACATGGCCTGAGACCAAAAATATATATATATATGATGGTTCTAACAGCCCACAGTACCAGAGATGTTATTTACTCATTAGGGTCATGGTGGTCTATTGGAAACGTCCCTGCCTGGCAATCCACTAGACTAGGATTTGAGTCCTGCTTGTACAAACCGTGTGTCACACGATCGTACATAGTAGCGACACACACACACACACACACACACATATATATATATATATATATATATATATATATATATATATATATATATATATATATATATATATATATATATAAATTTCTACCTCATACTTGGGATCAAACATTAGCCCCTTCTAATGAAAGGCCAGGTCGAAACCAACCATGCCACGAGAGGCCATAAAAGGAAATCAGAACCTGTCGCTAACTAGCTGTCCGAGGATTTACCTGGCGAGACATCAGTCTCTTACCAGCAAGTTTTACCCGATTTCCCCGGCCCTCCACGTGACACAATTGGTAGTAATTCATTCAAATTCCCCCTAATGAGTCAATATGGATAAATATCAACACAACATCGTGTTCAAATAGAAATAAATTCCTACCTCATACTTGGGATCGAACGCAAGCCCCTTCTAATGAAAAGCCAGGTCGAAACCAACCATGCCACGAGAGGCCATAAAAGGAAATCAGAACCTGACGCTAACTAGCTGTCCGAGGATTTACCTGGCAAGACATCAGTCTCTTACTAGCGAGTTTTACCCGATTTCCCCGGCCCACCACGTGACACAATTGGTAGTAATTCATTCAAATTACCCCTAATGAGTCAATATGGATAAATATCAACACAACATCGTGTTCAAATAGAAATAAATTTCTACCTCATACTTGGGATCGAACGCTAGCCCCTTCTAATGAAAGGCCAGGTCGAAACCAACCATGCCACGAGAGGCCATAAAAGGAAATCAGAACCTGACGCTAACTAGCTGTCCGAGGATTTACCTGGCGAGACATCAGTCTCTTACCAGCGAGTTTTACCCGATTTCCCCGGCCCACCACGTGACACAATTGGTAGTAATTCATTCAAATTACCCCTAATGAGTTAATATGGATAAATATCAACACAACATCGTGTTCAAATAGAAAGAGATTTCTACCTCATACTAGGGATCGAACGCTAGCCTCTTCTAATGAAAGGTCAGGTCGAAACCAACCATGCCACGAGAGGCCATAAAAGGAAATCAGAACCTGACGCTAACTAGCTGTCCGAGGATTTACCTGGCGAGACGTCAGTCTCTTACCAGCGAGTTTTACCCGATTTCCCCGGCCCACCACGTGACACAATTGGTAGTAATTCATTCAAATTACCCCTAATGAGTCAATATGGATAAATATCAACACAACATCGTGTTCAAATAGAAATAAATTTCTACCCCATACTTGGGATCGAACGCTAGCCCCTTCTAATGAAAGGCCATCATCCACCACTCGCTCGCGCCCCAACCAATGACTTCTACAGCCACTCGTTGCCGCCCATCGGCCGCAGTTTTGCTACTAGCACTCCAGATTCGGGGCTGCCGCAAAGAAATTTACAGTATGTCATTTTTAGGGGGGAGCCATGTACCAACCGTGTGTCATACGATCGTACATAGCAACGACATTTTTTTTTATTTTTTGTATATATTATGCTTTGTATCTTCACTCTCCCCTCGCACTGACAGGGACCTGAATAAACATGTCTGATTTTCTCACCTTTAACTGTTAACAGAACCGGTTGTCGATTGAACAGGAAACAGCCTGATATACGTTATGGCCATCTTGCCCAAAATTGAAGTATATATAAGCCGATGTTCTGTAATAAGGTTACTCAGTTGCTCTCTTCCTGCTTTTGAGTCACAACCTTCTCTAGGCCCATCACACGCTCAACCTCAATAAATTCTTGTAGTGTCCTCAACCTCATCATCCTTTCGAGCTAAGGATGGGCGCTTTTGGGTAGCTACTGAGTCCTTAGCAGCCATTGCCGGGCCCTCCCTGGTCCCAGCTTGGCTAGAGAGGGGACTTGATCATAATGTATATATGGTCAATCTCAAGATCATTGTTATTCAAACAAGAGCAATGTCACTGTCCCTTGTCTCTGCCATTCTTGATCGGCCTTTAAACCCTAAAGTAAAAGGAGTAGAAATCATTAATGCCGTTGGCATCAGGATGGGATAACCTCACTAACGAGTCTACAACCCTTTAATGGGTGTCCCTCTTCTTAAATCCATTGCATCACCTTTCTAGAGAAACATTTCGAAAGTAGTATCACTTACTGATATAAAACTTTCAGTGTGAACGATGCTATGTCTTACATGATATATTGATGCTGACATTTAAACCCAGATATTATCATGTGTGTTTTATACAACAAGTTGCGATACAGATATTGAAATGGGTTTATAATTCCAAAAGACATAATTACAGAAATACTTTTTTTTGTCTCTATAACTAAACAAGAGCCACAATTCTTTTATTCACGACAAATATCCCACAGACAAACACATGCACATGCAATGAAGGCTGGATTCAGAGAGAGAGTCACAATGACAGTCGTTGATGATATTTCTTATAATGAAAACTGTATAGTCTTCCTCTTGTCTTCTTTCACCAATCTTGATTCTTATTGTTTTCGTTTTGCAATTTATTCATTGAGTGTTCCTACGGACCAGGAAGCAAGAAGGCAAGGAAGGTATTGGTATAGCAAGAGAGAGAGATAGAGAGAGAGAGAGAGAGAGAGAGAGAGAGAGACCTAATTACCATGAGTTAATTTAATGAAATAAAATTTTCTGAAAGGGATTTAATAAAGAGAACATGTTATCTCATTATTCCTCCCCTGATTGCTGAAAGGATCGAAGGATATTATAGTTTGTGACTGAGAAACGTCTCTCTTTAGTGATTCCTTCATGACCAATGAAGGAATACCTTAATTGACTGTTGGTGTCAAAGCTTGATTGACATTCATTGTATTTCAAAGGAATCAAGAAACACTTTGTAAATTCGAGGAATTGCCAGAGGGGATTAACCATCTTTTGCGTTTGATGTTATTATGCTAAGTCGTTTAAAAAATATTGGTTTATATTCTTTTTTTAGTTCATTAGAAACGTTTTATCTGTTTCAGTAACTATCCTCTTGATTTAGAAAGGAGAGACTTCTGAAAATTAATGTATTCTATCTGCACAATGGATGAGGTTGCACACCCACCCCCGCAACACACCATTCCCGCTTTCCCACAATGAAAAGGAATTAGTCATCAGCAGTTGTTTTTTGTTTATTTCCTTCATCAATAAGATTTTCTTAGAAAACTTATGTTGATCTTGTAAACAAGTAACAGTTCATTTACTTTTTTTCTTTGGATTCGTCTCTAAATGAAGAACTGTAAGCAGAAGACGGGTTGATAACCCCCCCCCCCCGCCCCCCCCCCCCACCCCGAACACCAACACACATGAAGTATCGGATTAAGCTTATACGAAATAATCTCACTCAAAAGCAGCAACCTGCCGCCCTCTCTCTCTCTCTCTCCCCCTCTCTCTCTCTCTCTCTCCTCTCTCTCTCTCTCTCTCTCTGTCTCTCTCTCTCTCTCTCTCTCTCTTGGAATGAAGCGTAAATTTTAAGAGCAAATGAAAGAAACGACTGTTCTAATAATGTCCATACCCCTCTGTTTTATATATAAGTTATTAAACAATTATCTAATAAACCCGTTCATACATAAATTAGTATGTACATGTATACATATGCATCTATAAAATAAAAGAATTGATACATGGATGCAACAATTGAAGTCGAGTGCATTCAATTGTTGGACTTAGGAAGTTGTTGTTGTTAAGAAAGAGATTGTTGACGTTTTCTTCGGGTAACTTGTAACGAACTTTGACTGCTCGAATAGAGAGAGAGAGAGAGAGAGAGAGAGAGAGAGAGAGAGAGAGAGAGAGAGCTAGAGAGAGAGAGAGAGAGAGAGAGGGAGCATGGGATGAAGTAAGCTCTATTAACGCATTCATACTTAGAAACTTTTAATTTCCCTACCATGAAATATTTTTAAATCTTACGGTTGTCTTTAATAAATATAGCCTAAGATCTGTGATTTATTTTCATCTGGACAAATTTGACTTCTGTCGTAAGTTTGTATTAGGTAGGATAGAAAAAGCATCTTCTGGTTTTGTATCACAGGAGAAGGAGCTCTCTCTCTCTCTCTCTCTCTCTCTCTCTCTCTCTCTCTCTCAACGTAGTTCCTTTTTCATAGCTAAGTGTTTTGAGATGCATATTACTGAACGGTTCTAAAATCACTATTAAGCAAAGATCTGTCAAGGGAAATTTGCCCAAAAAACTGTTCGAAGTCATCTTTTACAAACTTTGATTTGCAGAAACACAAAAAACATTATAGATAAAGAATTTGTGTTTAAGTCTGCATGGCGGTTTATTCTTGTGATTGGTGTTGTTTTTGTTGTTGTTGTTCATGCACCTATACCATAATTAAATAAAAATAAAAGATACAGGAAAGGTAGAGACTATAAGGATCATATCTGTCCCATGATTGGATAAAGGCACCCTTAATGAGCCCGGGGGTGGACGATGGTGTAACCGAACCTTGTGTTTATTACGTGAAGCCAAATAGTATTAGTCTTTACATGTATTCTCCTCGCCTCTTGAAAGAGAGCAGGCTATAGTCAGTAATTTTATTTATATTCATCTTAATAATAAACTTCTCTCTCTCTCTCTCTCTCTCTCTCTCTCTCTCTCTCTCTCTCTATGAAATATTGCGTCATTAGATCTGTATTATTTCATTTGTTTCTCTCCTCAGGGTGCCAGTTGTCCAGAAGAAAGAAGGAAGGAGATAAAAGGAAAGAAGTAGAAAGAAAAGGAAGCTGAAAGAGGAAGAGACAAATGAGAGCAATGACAGTATTCATGACCTCACTTAAGTACCACTTATTCATTCAACAACAACAAAAGGAGGGAAATGTCCCAAGAAAATGTGATAAACATATTAAGAGAAAAACTATTTTATTTCCACATTATTCAACATAATTACCAAAATTTCTTTGTTTTGTTTGTCTAAGTGATGGATACAGAACTTGGTTGAATAGGAAACGGAAAAGACTTTTGAAACCGTCTTTTGAATGGATATACTTACAAATACTCTCTCTCTCTCTCTCTCTCTCTCTCTCTCTCTCTCTCTCTCTCTCTCCTTAGTACCTTGTGTTGTCCCCTTCATAGTCTATTCTTATCATTATCATTGCTTGCTAAACTACAACCCTAGTTGGGAAAGCAGGATGCTATAAGCTCAGGGGCTCCAACAAGGAAAATAGCCAAGTGAGGAAAGGAAACAAGTATAATTAGAATATTTAAGAAGAGTAACATTAAAATAGTACAGAGGCTATGGCACTACTTAAGACTAGAGAACAATGGTTTGATTTTGGAAGGTCCTCCTAGAAGAGCTGCTTACCATATCTAAAGAGTCTCTTCTACCCTTACCAAGAGGAAAGTCGCCACTGGAAAATTACGGTGATGTAGTTAACTCCTTGGGTGAAGAAGAATTGTGTGGTAATCTCAGTGTTGTCAGGTGTATGAGGGCAGAGGAGAAAATGTAAAGAATAGGCTACACTATTCGGGGTGTGTGTTTGTGTGAGTGTGCAGGCAAAGGAAAAAATGAACCGTTATCAGAGAGAAGGATCCAATGAAGTACTGACTGGCCAGTCAAAGGACTCCATGACTCTCAAGTGGTAGTATCTCAATGGGTGGCTGGTGCCATGGTCAACCTGCTACATGGCATACATATATAATATATATAAAATATATTTCTTCATACATAATATATATATATATATATATAGTATATATTATGTCTGTGAGTGCGTTTGTGTCTTGATTTATTGTAAGCAGTTGTCTCAATGAGACCCTGGGATCACTAGAGAGAGAGAGTTGTGTTTGAGAAGGCTGACGACCCTCATGATCACCTCCTACTGAGCTCATTATAAGATTCCTATTCCAAAATGATCAGCCTACAAAGACTCTTGCAAAACATGAATACAATACGGGTTTAACTCTTGGCCTAAATGACGCTTATGTCTTTATTTGTGAGTTATTAAGAGAATAGATAATAACGTTACTCTTCAACATCTCCTTTGAATAACACTAAACAAGAAACTTTTGGCCATTCGATCGTTAGGAAGGCTTGTCCCGAAACCGTCTTTTAATTACGCGAATGAACATTGCATGAATAGCAAACTAGAGTTTTTCATCATAGCATTGGTAAACTAAATTATACTTCACAGTAGCCTACAAATCTCCTGTATAATGTAGGATGCACCAGCCTTTGCTAAGTCTACATATATTTAAAAAGTATGATCGAATGATTGAAGACATTAAGGCTTTCAAGAGGAAACTGAAGACTTTCTTATTTCAGGAGTCTTTTGACAGTGATGATTTAACAGTAAATGAACAATACGTGATATGAAACGTTAAATATTCTGAATGCAAAAGGTAAAACGACAGTGGAGAGTATGGGGTTCCCCAGCTGTATGGGACTGGAAAAGCAGCCATCAAATAGAAAAAAAATGTTGTCTATGTAAAACTAGTATCATTCATTGGTACTGAACTATGACTATCAATAAGGTATTTGGCTTATAATCTTCCTAGTTTTGGATTCATTGCTATTTTCTCTCTAACCTTTGCCCACAAAGGTATTTTCTTCGCATTGCAGATTTCGAAGCTTTTCTTCAACACTCCTATCACACTAAAGGCCGGAAACTGAACGAGTCTAACAGGAAAGTTTACTTGTTACGATAATTGCCCGGCTTATTTGAATGCTTAAGCCATTTCCTTCGCACCAAAACCTAACTTTCCATTGCACTATGATGCAAAAGGGTACCTTTGTAAGATTTATATTTTGCAAAGGATTTCAATTAAACCTTTTGGACTAAATTCGCTCAATTTCAAGCGAGATCATAAATCACTTTCGGGGAAAAAGACACATTTGAATATCGTTGTTAAAAATACTACATTTTAGTACAATATCTCGCTATGCTTCATTTTTTTTTCAATTATTGCCTTTTGAAATAAGGTCATTTCAAGTTACAGAAAATGGATTTTGGCTCTAAGGGCTTCATGAAATGATGTGGTCACGGCTTCTGCCAAACTGTGATGGTGCTCCAGACATGTTCAAACTATAAAAAGGATCCTCTTACCTCATGCTTTCTTCTCAGGGTTTGTTGATAGAGAGAGAGAGAGAGAGAGAGAGAGAGAGAGAGAGAGAGAGAGCTCTTTTCAGGCAAAGTTTAGTTAACCCCTGAAATGAGGTTCACTTTCTCTCTTCATTCTCGACGCAACATTAAGATTTCTATTTTTCTCTCTTTGTTATTTTTTTTTATGTTTTCATTTCCTTCCTTCGTCTGCTCTGTTGACTTGTGACTAAGATGGTCCCAAGTACAACACAGTCAGCAAGAGTCTCCAAGCCAAAGGTTCCCTCTTTCAGATGTTCCAACTCACATGAAAAGCAGATATGACCTTACCCTGTGTCCCCCTCTATTCTGACCTCCCCCTTATGACCAGTCTGCTACGGTCAACCCATAAGCTTTTTGATGCACGAAATTGATAGCAATGGGTGTTGAACATAACAATGAATGGGGATATCATGATGTGGTCACGGCTTCTGCCAAACTGTGATGGTGCTCCAGACATGTTCAAACTATAAAAAGGATCCTCTTACCTCATGCTTTCTTCTCAGGGTTTGTTG
This sequence comes from Palaemon carinicauda, assembly GCF_036898095.1. Classification (NCBI taxonomy): domain Eukaryota; kingdom Metazoa; phylum Arthropoda; class Malacostraca; order Decapoda; family Palaemonidae; genus Palaemon; species Palaemon carinicauda. The sequence goes on from NC_090730.1 coordinate 11,553,874, forward strand.
ATAGAGAGAGAGAGAGAGAGAGAGAGAGAGAGAGAGAGAGAGAGAGAGAGAGAGAGAGAGAGAGAGATCTTTTCAGGCAAAGTTTAGTTAACCCCTGAAATGAGGTTCACTTTCTCTCTTCATTCTCGATGCAACATTAAGATTTCTATTTTTCTCTCTTTGTTATTTTTTTTTATGTTTTCATTTCCTTCCTTCGTCTGCTCTGTTGACTTGTGACTAAGATGGTCCCAAGTACAACACAGTCAGCAAGAGTCTCCAAGCCAAAGGTTCCCTCTTTCAGATGTTCCAACTCACATGAAAAGCAAATATGACCTTACCCTGTGTCCCCCTCTATTCTGACCTCCCCCTTATGACCAGTCTGCTATGGTCAACCCATAAGCTTTTTGATGCACGAAATTGATAGCAATGGGTGTTGAACATAACAATGAATGGGGATATCATGAACAAAGGAGAACGTTTGTTATTGTATAGTTTTCTCAAGTAATGCTGTAAGCAGCTTCCATCTATTTATTTGATTTAACCCTGAAGCATTTTTTCCTGATTAAATTTAATTCATTTTAACGCATTTTATGTGATGAAGAATGTATGGATCAATTCATGAATATGATAGATGAATAATGGAAATTTATTCCCAGTTGAGGTTTTGTGATTAGTGACTGGGCTGAGAGGAAGTGTCAGGCTATGATTGAGAGAGAGAGAGAGAGAGAGAGAGAGAGAGAGAGAGAGAGAGAGAGGAGGCAATGGCTCTAGAGTAGCCAACCATTACCGGCATTCTCTTTTCTTCTCAAGAAAAGAGAAAATAACTAATTCCACCTCACGAATATTCAGATTTATTAAACAAATTTCTCATTTTAGTTCGTTTTAGAAAAGAGCCTTTGTCGGAAACGTGTTTTGCAATCATTAGTATTTCATAGTTTTTCTTCCAAGTAGCTTTGAAACTTACAATCAAGACTGAAAAGTAATCTTTTTTCTCCTTTTATTTTGTATATGTAAATGAGCTTTCAATGATATTATGGCTTGGTGAGCAGCTGTGAATTCTGTTCCCCCAAAAGAACAAAACCAGGCAAAAGTAATCGATAGATTTTAGTCTGTATTTCTAAGATCATCTTTGGATGTGTAACATGAAACCTGAGCTTTGACTGTAATGATTAAATGTCCGGTTGATGCAAAACAACAACTTAATATCTTTAGTTATTGAGGTTTGAAAGGTCGTTTCTAAGTTATGTAAAGTGTAGTTAGTCGATTGTGTTGGTTGCAGTCAAGGACACCTATTTTGATAATTATGAAGCATCACACAAATGAAATCATCTAGTCCTCTCTCTCTCTCTCTCTCTCTCTCTCTCTCTCTCTCTCTCTCTCTCTCTCTCTCCCTTCAATTACTATATATTGTTCCCCAATTTTTCTGTCCTTTTCGCAAGCAATAGCAATGGAAGTTCAACTTCTTTTGTTAGAGTGAGAGGATCAACAACTTCATTCAAGTTACTAAATTGGAATTTGGGAATTTGGGAATCGTAACAATTCCTAATCATGAAGCTCAGTTCACAGATCAAGGATTGAGAGTATTTTGAGAACACCTTTGTTTCCCTAATTATGATAATATTTCCGAAAGGCAATAGTCATTGGCATAACGAAATCATTGGCATTAGATAAGGTAAGAAATATTAACGGAATGTTATAATATTTGAATATTTTTTCTGAACTCTCACTGCAATTCTTATTCGGTAATTGGTCAAACAGAATAGTGGATTTGTATATTATATTTTATTCGCTTCTTATCATATTTATTGAGAGAGAGAGAGAGAGAGAGAGAGAGAGAGAGAGAGAGAGAGAGAGAGAGAGAGAGAGAGAGAGAGGGTATTATCCCTCATTACGAAGCATTTCTATGTCTACCAAATACTAATTCCTATCAGCACTACAAGAATGAATAATTGATTACAAATACCACTGAATTTCATGAATGATGAATCATAATGAAAAATATGCAATGAAGAATCCATCCTCCTTCATCCTGGAATCGAACTCAATCTCTCTCGATGGAGAATTGAGTGTCTCTGCTAGTAGACCCTCGGGTTTTGCATCAAACATATTCATGAACAACTGTATATATATATATATATATATATATATATATATATATATATATATATATATATATATATATATGAGAGAGAGAGAGAGAGAGAGAGAGAGAGAGAGAGAGAGAGGATAACTGCCACCTTGAGGCCCTGTCCTGCATAATCTCAGCCGAGATTGCAAGGTCTTCCATCTCATTTGATATGTGAAATCCCCGTGGAGTGTATCGTTCATCAATAAACACAGAGTCGTGCATGTCATCCCAACTGTCGTTTGTCTATCATTATGAGCTTGTATCTTTGCATAGTTATATCTATACGTGCATAAATATGCTTTTGTGTTTATACTTAGACCTATTATCTCTACTACTAACCCCCAGCCCTATGTATTGTTTCATGTGTGTGTGTTCTAATCCCAATACATGACCTTAATATCATTAACTCACATAATAACAAATAGAGAAAGATTCTACACACACACACACACACACAACCCTTTTAGAAGGTGACTGACATACCAACAGTGCACATCTATTGCAATTGTATTGCCATAAATCCATTTGCTTTTCATTGTTCGTCAATGATTGACGTTGTGGTCTCACGCGTAAACACCTTCGAGACACAACTTGGAAGACAATTATTTAGCAGAATTAAACGTCAACTTTATGTGAATATGTTTTATAATAATAGTGTACGTGACCCGTCAAAAATGACGATTAGATATTTAGATTTAGGTAGTAAGGATACACATACACACGCAGAGATTTAACCCTCACACCCCCTTTCCTAACTAAAACCCCTCTCACCAGGGTATGACTACTCCCTGAGCGCAACACTATTTGCCAGAGGGGTCCTTTAGCAATGGATGTTTATGAAGTCAATTTCTATGAATGTGAACTTTTACCAAATAAAACAATCTGAGATATCTAAAAAAAAAAAAAAAAAAAAAAAAAATACGTTATGAAATGCAGGTTAAGAGTTCTGTATTAATTTGGCTTCCATTTTTCCTGTGCCTGACGGGGAAGATTTTAACGAAACAATTCCTTCATTTCCCTTTCGATAATTGTTTTGATTTTCATCACTTTGATTCTCGCTTCTTCGTTGACTTCTCATCTCACCTGTGACTGACTTCAACTCTTTTACCTCAGTCATTAAATAGATTCTGAAATAAAGAACCTAAATCTCTCTCTCTCTCTCTCTCTTGGGGCTCCAAATGGGGCTCTCGGTTTGTAAACACGCTTTGTGTGACCACTCTATATAATGAGTTTTTGTGCCAGTTCTAGTGATACTACACCTTTCACCGTGTTATATAAGTTACAGTAAGACTCAGAGACCATTTTAGTAACAACAGTGTGTATATAGAATTTTTATAGTAGTCTGTAGTTACAAAATAAAAACTCATACCCCGTGGCATACCCACTCGGTCGGCAGCGCCTCAGTTCGCGCATGCACAGTAAATGTGTGACGGGAAAGGGCTGCGGCTTCGCTAATAATGGATTACTCTGGACCAGCTTCTATTTCTGAGGTTGAAAATGAACTGCACCTGACTGATGATGAGGATGCAGATATGACTGATTGGCCACCACTCACACAATCTCTTCCTCATAAGCCCTCCAGTACTGTTGCTAATACCCCCATGAAACGCCCAGTGGATTATGGGTCAGATACTAAGAGTACTTCACATTGCTGCTAGAACATCAAAATGTCAAGAGTCTTTCACTAGACAAAAGAGTGATGTCACTCTGCCTCACCCCCCTACACAACGTGCTCCCTCTGCTACTCCAGCTTTTGTTCCCCGTGATGAATATGTTAGGTTGATCTTCAAAGAAAATTTTAGCACTGACACTAAACTACGATGGCTGACTGAAGTAAACAGAACCTTCAATCTTGATAAGGAGCTGGCAGAGGTGAAGATCTCAGCTATCACATCTAAATTTGTATATATTGCAAGGAGTCATGAGGACATCATTGGCAGGGTGAAAGGTGGTGAATTTCTGTCCATAAGCCTGGATATTCAAGATTCAATAGACAGACCCCGTAAGTATTTAACATATCTCATTACTCGTTACCCTATTGAAGCAGACCCTAACCTTGCTAAGGAACTACCTGGTGTATACAGTGCATGAAGATTTCTTCAAAATGGGAACCCTATTAATCGCATTGTCATCACATGGAGTCTACTAGAACCACCACCATCTGTTTATGAGTTTTCCTTCTTCCCTTGCCTACCTCCTTGTGAATTACGCAGAATGAAGGAGGATCAGCACAACTGTTTTAACTGCTAGGGTACTGGCCATATTTCCCGATATTGCTCTGCCTCACCTAAGTGTGCCTGGTGTGCTGCAGCCCATTCCACACACACCTGTCCATACCGTAAACCTGTTACTAATGCTTCCACCTCATTGTCAGAATCATCATCAACTCCAGAGACTGTGCATTGGAAATGCCCTCGTTGTGGTGAAGCAGGACTTAATATTTGGCATGGATGTTCCACGCAGTCACTTCCACTGACACCACCACCACAACCAGTGTCAACCTCCTCGTTATGCCCTCCTGAATCAGCTGAAATTTCAAAACTTCGTAAGGCTGTTGCTGCCTCGGAATCGCACTGTACAGCACTAATGACACGCTTTGATAGCTTGATCGTTCAGCAGGGTACCACTGCAAGTAACATCGACACACTAGTCAAGGCACAACAAGTTCTTATGACCTCTGTTGTCTAACTTACTGAGAAGCAAGATACTGTTGCCTCTTGTCTTGAAAGGGTCAGTGGCCTCCTGCCAGCTCAGCCTCCTACACTTGGTGCACCATCTTACAATGCTGCTTCTCCGGTACGTGCTCGATCTGTCGCTTGCAGCGTTAAGGGTAAACTTCGCTAGACTCATGCAACTACAGTCAGGACATATGTTTATTGCCATCACCCACAAGTAATATTTATTCAAGAAGCCTTCCCTGGCAGTGCTAAGCCAGGTGATCAGGCTCCAACACTCTCCGGTTATGTTTCATATGGTCTTATTACTTACATCCACTCTACTCTCCCTCATCAACTCCTTCGCTCATCATGAACCAACCAACTTTTTCAGGCTAAGATAGGTGATGGTCATATTCGATTATGCAATGTTTACTCTGCTCCTGGCTTAATCAACCTCTCAGCACTTCCTACACCTACAAACCTTGGCATGATCTACATGGGTGATTTCAATGCCAGACACCTAGATTTAGGTGATGTCTCTCCAATCCCCAACCGCAGTGGAGTTCCTCTACTCAACTACATCCATCGTTACCATTTAATCCGATGGGATACAGGTGGTGCTACACACACCCGGGGGGGGGGGGAGGGGGGCACTTCTGATCATATCCTTACATCTGGGCTCGTGGCATCACATGTCTCCTGTCATTCTGCTCCCTCGCTCTTTTCTGACCATGTTGCCTTATGTTTACAGTACGCAATACAGACTCATCCAAGTGACCACTATCATCGTACCCGCATCAACATCCCACCCAAGTACTGCCCAACATACGTTTCATATATCTCCTCTGTCCTACCTACCTTTGATAAACACTCTCCAAAACACCTGAATAATTCTTTGGTGAAAGCTCCCCATGACTTCTATCAACCATATATTGTCAGGCATCACATTAAAAGTCATCTTGTTGCCCATGCTTGGACCTTGGATGAACACATTAAGCAAGCAGAGAGAGTTGCGGCCGATGCTGGCCTTGCCTTTCAGACACAACCGACACCAATCATCTACTTCAATATCAGCAGGCGAAGGATGCTCTCCAGAAGTGTGTCTACACTGAGTCATGGTATAAATATACTGACCTAAATAACCACCACACTAGTGTTGGGACCATGTGGCTTCTCATCAAAAGGACTGTCAAGAAAAAAACCACATGTGCACTTCATCACAGTCCACAAGCATATGCCCAGGATCTCATCACTAATTGGTCAACCCGGTCACGGTCTAGTAGTCTCCCTGTACAAATCCAAGAAGCACTTTCTTCCCAGAGCAATTTACGCAATCTTCGTCTGATGGCTGCATTGTTGGAATTACACGAGGAGGACAAAGAGTTGATCACTGAGGATGAGCTGTGACGTGCTGTTATGGGAAATAAAAATTCTGCTCCTGGAGATGATGGCCTTACTTATCAAGTGCTTCATCTCCTCTTGAAGGTTCCTGGAAATCCTATTCTACAATTGTATAATCTTTGCTACCAACATGGATATGTACCTGCTGCCTGGACCATTAGAACAATTTTTATTATCACAAAGCCTGGAACTGATAAATACCGGCCTATCTCCCTTACCTCCGTGTACCGACTTTTCGTCCGATGTCACTTCGTCCGATGACACTTCGTCCACGTCTTTTTGTCCTATGTCTTTTCGTCCAATGGACTTTTGGTCCAACGAAATTTGGTCCAATTTTAAATTTTTTCAAGCCATAAAAGAAAAAAGAAAAACCCTAGCCAATTCATGATTTCCTCAATAGCAAAATTAAACCTTATAAGGACTTTCTCCCTTGTTGTTTATAATAGCATAATAATTAATTGCCAAACTCTAAAATATAGGAGTGAAATAGGTGCAAATTATATGCCACATTCCTGAAAAAAAACTGTTTTCCTCGTTGACTCATATCCAGTTACTAATGTTTTGAGACGTTCGGTGATTTTTTGATATCGTGAACAAGAATTTGACGGATCTCCTCAAAGTATTTGAGTTATTTTACCTTGAATAAATCCTTCTTCTTACTTCAAGGTTTCGATAGATTTCCAAAAGTTCAAATGTGCTCCACCCGCTGAACATTTAATTTTCTTTTCTTCTTCGTTGATTGTATGAACTTTGCCATTTTGGGATGGGCAGATTCAGAAACTAAAATACTAAACTTGCAGCACACTATATATATAGTACCATACTAAAGAGAGAGAAGGAGAAAGAGATTGTTAATCATGACTAATGGAGTAATTAGAAAATGCTCACATTACTTTATCACAAAAGCCAATAAGATATAAACTTTTAACAGAGAAGTGCAGTAAACGGTAATAACAATCCTTTCAAACATTTGTTTTTTTAGAAATTGGACCAAATGTCGTTGGACCAAAAGTCCATCGGACCAAAAGTCCATTGGACGAAAAGACATTGGACAAAAAGACGTGGACGAAGTGTCGTCGGACGAAGTGACAGCGGACAAAAAGACCACCCACCCCTTACCTCATGTCTTAGTAAAGTGTTTGAGTGTATATTACTAACCAGACTAATGTACCAGTTACAAGAAAAACTTTCTCCCCATTTGTATGGCTTTCTTCCACAGAGGAGTACTCTTCACTGTTTAGCTGAACTCTACTCCCGATTGTCCTCCAACAGTATAGTTGCCTTCCTAGACCTCAAAATTGCTTTTGATATAGCCAACAGAGATATAATTCCTGATCGGCTTGTCGAATTTCGTGTCAGAGGAAACCTTCTGAAGTGGATAAACAGTTATCTCAGTAACAGAAAATCACGTGTTTTCTTCAAGGGGGCATGTAGCTCCTATAGAAATTTTGAGCATGGCACACCTCAGGGTGGTGTATTGAGCCCACTTCTTTTTAATATACTTATGCACTGTGTACTGTTTCTCCTCCCTGTTATCCCTGGAACCACTGTAACCTGCTAGCTATGCTGATGATGTCTGTATCCACTCCACTACCCCTCGAGACCTTAAGCATGTCCTTCAAGACTTCTACAGGTCCTGTACCTCCTCTGGCCTCATACTCTCCCCAGAAAAAAAGCAGAATCTTCTCTGCGCAGCATCTCCGAGACCTGCCAGTGTTCATTATGGGTGAGATTATTATAGCTCACTGCACACAGTATACATATCTAGGTTCACCAGTCAGGATCACCCCTGCTATACCTGTACAACAACGAATCCATCCCATGGTGCAAAACCTTCTTGATCGACTGGAGCCTCACTTCACTCCCATCAAGTGGCTTACCACCAGGGCCACAGGTATATCTATCCCCGTGGCTAAAGCCTCTATATCCTCTTCCTAAGGTCAGTTGTTGTCTATTTATCTCCAACTTTAATTCAATTACCCAGACAGGTGTTACAACCTCTAGAACTGTTCCAAAATAGATTAATGAGGTTTATCCTAGGATGCCCTCCTTCCACTCGGATAGTCAACATGCAGACCGAACTCATGTTACCTCCATTAATAGAGAGAATTTATGCCAATGTAACTTTGTTTTCTGCTAAATGTTTACACTCCCCACAATTTACTCCAAACTTCTCTGCTGTCCTCAGAGCATCACTTGACGAAGATGCACCAAGACCTCAACTCTGACCAGGGGGCCATAACCTAGTTAGGGCAGTATGTGAAAATCTTTGACACCTTGATATCGGTGTACCTGAGCAAGCAGTCATCCAAGATTTGCCACCATGGCGGGTTCCTATTCCTGCTGTCACTTTCACACAACCTCTAAAGATGCCCATACTAGTCTACAGAAGCAGCTGGTTTTGGAAACAATATCCAAAGTGTCAATTTCAGCTCCTGCAGGACACCACATCTACGTTGACGGCTCAGTATAGGCAGTTGGAAGTGCAGCATGTGCTAGGTTCTCCCTAACTTTCAAATCTCCTGAGGGTGGGTGACATGGTCGCAGGTTGCCAAACTCATCCAGTTCCACTTATTGCTAACTACAAGGTATATGGGATGTAGTAACTCTACTTGTTAGAAGAAATGTGAATGGATTGGGGATCTGTGACTCCAAATCTGCACTCCAGGCACTGACATCTTCTAGGCCCAGCTGTGGCCGTGTTGTGCGAGACATATTGTGTCAACTCACTGCTGCTTACAATGCCTCGCTTGTCTTGTCCTTCATGTGGATGCCCTCCCATTTGAGGCTTGCTGGGAATGACATGGCGGAGAGTCTTGCTAAAGCTGCCTGCATGCTCGACCTTGATGACTGAAATGTTGAGCCCTTACTTCGCTGACTTAAACATAGAATATATTCAGCAGCTTTTGCCTCTACTGTATAGTGTAGGGATGCAGAGAGGGGCACTAGTGATTCCATACAACATCATGATAACTTTTTGCAAAGCCGTCACAAGTACTGGCGACAAGGACTCATGGTGCGTAGGCATAATGTCGTAAGTGCCAGGATAAGGTTGGGATATCGTCCTGTGTGGCAGGTTGGACAGACACTAGATATACCACACTACACCTCATGTAAACTGTGTAACCTTGCTAATGCCAATAACCTTGACCACTACTGCCTTCATTGCCCCACTGTCAGGAATCTGTTACCTCAAGGACAAAATTTACTTTAAACCTGCCAATATATACTCCAAGATGACCACCTAGACGTAATTTTGACTCGTCATCCACACTATGGTGGCTGCTAAACTGTCTGTTGCAGTTGTTGTGATAATGGAATACGATCTCATATATGTTATTTTTGTAACTGATATACTGATGATTCAATGGTGTAATTTTTTTTCCGTTGATTTCTGATGTACTGTATGTAACTGCTAATATGTAAGTTTGTTTCACGTCTTTGGCATAATAAATTTATTAAATAAATAATCTCTTTCTCTCTTACTCTATATATAATTATGCCCTCCATTACATGTAATATGATTTGGATTCTATTTTAATTTTCATCATATATATATATATATATATATATATATATATATATATATATATATATATATATATATATATATATATATATATATATATATATATATATATATATATCTTTGTTTCCTCTCGTACAACTATGACCAACCGCAGTCAATCCATGACCTAAATATGAAATATATTGAGTAGTTCAAAAGGATCAACATTTCTCTTATCAGTTCCAAGGAAATCGTTGGAGGATCTTCAGAAGTAGTCCAATACTTCCCTACCCTTCCTTCCTACCTTCCTTCCTTCCAGGAGGATTTAAATTCTTAGTTCACAAACACCCATTGGGAACAATAAGCATGAGTCTCATTAGGTCGAGGAGTTCACTCACCCTTTTCATGGTTCACTTTTGACCCAGCAATGAAGTTACGTCTTCTTCTTCTTCTTCTTCTTCTTCTTCTTCTCACAACATATGGTTCAGTTTTCTTTGGTTTTGCTTAACCTCACTTTTAGAGAAGTTTTATGGAAAACAGCAACTAATTAATTGAATGTTCCTTTTAAGTCAAAGAGTTTACTCATTGATACTTTAGAAGTTCAAAATTGGATGTTATAATGTTGCATTTTGTAATTAATGTTATCAATCTGTATGTTAAGCAAACATTTAATTATCTGGAAAATCAGGAGATTGCAATACCAAAGGTTGGAAAGGTTGGCAGAAGTAAAGATTAAACTCAAACAAAATAGTAAGAAAGAATACAGGTATAATGAAGCAAAAGAATATTCATTTTATAATTCATTATACTTAGCTGTGTAGATTACGAATTTCCAACTAATGATAAAACTATTATTAATAAGAGCAGCAACAAAACTTATTTCCCTCGTCGGTTGGGAGAATCGAACGCTGGCCTTTCCATCTTAATCAATGTGACGCTGCCACTGTACCACAAGACTCTCTTATAAACGACCAACTGTCAGGAAAAGTATACATGCAGAAGAGTTGTGCCTGATCAGTGAGTGACTTACAGTCCGAGATGGGATTTTCCGGGTTAATGTCAGTCAGGGGAACTATATATGTAGGGAGTGACTGTGTCTGTCTGATCAGTGACTCACAGTCATCCGAGGTGGAGTTTCTTTTGTCTTCCTTCCCTCCTAGGTCGAAGGAAAATATTCTCAAGATAATTTCTTTGTTTCCTTTCTATTGTCTTTTGCCTTAATCGGCTTGTTTTAAATGCATATATTTTATAGTAAAATCTCTCTCTCTCTCTCTCTCTCTCTCTCTCTCTCTCTCTCTCTCTCTCTCTCTCTCTCTCTCTCTCTCTCTCTCTAACTAAATGGCCCATGTGAATAAGGAAGAAAAGAATCTATAATTGCTATAGTTTTCCACAACTCGCTATCTTTTCTCTCTTACAACAGAATAGAAAAGCAGATATTTCTGTTTCCCCTCAAACCTAATTAAAAAAGAGACCAAAGGTCATTATAGAATAAGAAGGATTAAAAATGCAACTTTTATTAACATATAGACTTAGATAAAGGGATGATATAGAATTAGATTTCATTTAGTCCCCCTCGAAAGTCAAGACAGAAAACGAAAGAAAACTGTGTTGCAGTTCTAGTTTCTGCAAAATCCATAGAAAATTGCATTAATCAATCTTCATTATAGTCAACGAGAATAAAGTTTTCTTGTTTGTATTCTATCATTCAATTTCTTTACTTACTAATTACTGATGGAGCAGGAAAGGCTTCCTCCAATCTTAGTAAACTCTCAATATTACGCAAATTCCCGATGATTTTTGGTCAGATGGAAAGATATTTCATCATCCTAATGATGTGTTTTCGAATATTTTCAGTATTTAACCTTTTAAAATATTGTTTTTGGGTTTATAAATATTTCTAATGATTTAAAATGAAAATTTTTATATCATGTAGAAGATTCAGTAAAAATTCACATATATAGGCCTAGTTATAGAAAAGGAAATCAGAATTTTAAAAAGAGCGTGATCAAGTTGATAGATCATTTCTTACGGGCTGCCCAGCGGCAAGAGCCCGTGTCTTACATATGGTAAGGCAATCTACACACACAAAGATAGAGCATTATATCACTTATCACTTAGGTAGACGTAATATTATTGAATGCCCTCTTGTTTGAAGGGTTACACAAAGTTTATCATTCCTAGCTATGAATCCTCCTTGCTTTCTCGTAGATAGATATAACTGAGTAGATGTAAACAATGTTACCTTTCCAACTTATGTACTTTCACTGCTTATTCTCTGATTTTATGAACCATCAATTATTCCCCAAAAGAAGGAACAAATTTTTTCCAATCAGTCGTCAACACAATGTAAAATACGTATATATATATATATATATATATATATATATATATATATATATATATGTATATATATACATATATATATATATATATATATATATATGTATATATATATATATATATATATATATATACATATATATATATATATATATATATATATATATATATATATATATATATATATATATATATATATATATATGTGTGTATATATGTATATATATATATATATATATATATATATATATATATATATATATATATATATGTATATATATATATATATATATATATATATATATATACATACAAATATATATATATATATATATATATATATATATATATATATATATATATATATATATATATATATATATATATATATATATATACTATTGATACTATAGTATCAAATAATTTCATTATACATTGTGATTGATTTCTTAGTTTTTTTGTCTGTAACCATGAACACTAAGATTTGAGTTAATGCAGCATACTGATTAAACAAAAATCGTCCCTAAATTCACCAGATTTTCCAAATTTGGGGACAATTTCCCTAGAAGCAGCCCCCATGACAGAAAGACCTGAAAGACCTATAAGAATCTATGTGTCAACAAGCCTAAAGACAAAATATCAAATTAAAAACCATATCTAAATTTTGATTATAACTATCAATCACTATTAATAGCATTTTTTTATATATTTCTGATATATCTTTAATAATTAATTATTTTCTTATATACATATTTGATGTTTGGAATCTAAAAAGATTCATAGACACCACGATGCTATGGACACCTATTAACTGTTAAAACAGCTAAAATTGCACAAGTTAACTTGCTTGCAATATACCTATTGTATAAGATTTGAAATTATGCTCAATAAAATTTTATTTTATAAAATATGTAGTGAATGAGTCTTTAAAATCATTACTAGTATAAACTTTATAGAAATAATCCTCAGTTCACCTTTGAAACACGATATATAAAAGTAAGTACATTGCAAATGTTAGTTGGTAAAATCTAACTCAGCTGATTTTTAGCAAGAACACGTGGTCAAAAATGGAAATGAAATTATGAAGAAAAATTAGTGTCATTTTCAATAAAATAGACTTATATTTTATCGAATCTTAATTTTGATCAAGAAATATTGATAAAAATCTATATATTTTTCAAAATTTGGAAAAATTACGATCTTTTGTTAGTTTGAATTTGGCGCTAAATTCTACGGTGAAAATAACGACTTCGGTCGAAAGCTATTGAGTTAAAATACCTAATAATAACCAGAAAAAAAATAAATTAATAAAGAGTACTTGTCGACTTCGGTAAACAGTAGATATATTGCTCTTGCAAATATTTACACATTTAAAAAAAAAAGTACGTGTTTTTACGTAATACGTATATTAAAGGCTTAATATAAAAAGAAAACTTATAATTCACGCACGAAGCTGAAATATTTTGAACTGTTAAAAATGGCTGACAGGTATTTGGTGTGCAACCTGAATATGTCAGTCATAAGCGAACTAAGTGAGAGATAATATTGCTTGTTTGCAATACGTCCTTTGTAGCAGGTTCACTAAACGAATAAAGGTTGTGGCTCAGCGACCGCAGTTGCTTTCAACATTTCCTGAATATTTTGCAGAACAATATACTCCGAGTGATTCTGTTGTAAACTTGTTTGTAGGCCTCATTTTTATGCATGATTAGTGACAGATCGATATATGAGTGGATCAACTTCTATACAAATGAATTAAATATATGGAATGAGAGAGAGAGAGAGAGAGAGAGAGAGAGAGAGAGAGAGAGAGAGAGAGAGAGAGAGAGAGAGAGAGAGAGAGAGAGAGAAGAAGGGGGAGATTATAATGTCAGTAGCCTAAAGAGTCGCCATTTAGCATTTAGCCTACTGTGTTTTCAGTTGCAACGAGAGAGTAAATGATATTCGAACAAATATATTGCATCCTCCTCTTGTTTTCCTTCTTTCTCTTTCTCTTATGTGTTGTTTTCCTTTTGCAATTATGATTTGTTTTTTTAGTTGTAGTGTGAGGTAAATGTGCGTGATTGTTCTTAATGCCTCTTGATGTTTCATGATGGCAACACTCACCCTTCAGGAGAAGGGTGAGTATTGCAATAAACGTTAACAAAAAAGGAGAAAGTTATTACCATTTCTCCTCTTTTGTTCATCGCTGTTGTCATTTTGATATTTCTTAAATCTCTCGTTTATTGAACTATGTTCCCATTCCATTCATTATACCATCATCATCTTCTCCTCCTACGTCTATTGACGTAAAGGTCCTCGGTTAGATTTCGCCAGTCATCTCTATCTTGAGCTTTTAAATCAATACTTCTCAATTCATCAACTCCTACTTCACGCTTCCTAGTCCTCAGTCATGTAGGTATGGGTCTTCTAACTCTTCTAGTGCCTTGTGGAGCCCAGTTTTAATTTTATTGAACTAATCTCTCCTGGGGAGTGCAAAGAGCATGCCAAAACCATCTCCATCTGCCCCTCGCCATGATCTCATCCACATATGGCATTCGAGCAATCTCTCTTACAGTTTCATTTCTAATCCTGTCCTGTCATCTAACTCCCAATATCCTTTTGAGGGCTTTGTTCTCAAATCTACAAAATCTTTTGTTTCATTGTCATACCATGACTCAAGTCCATAGAGTAACACCGATCTCACTAAACTAACATATAGTTTGAGTTTTATATGTAATTTCCGGCGATTTGATTTCTCAATTTTACTTAACATACCCATTGTCTAATTTGCTTTTTTCAATCTTCCACTAAACTATAATTCTCAAAACCCTAATTTTAAAAACCCTGTATTGGAAATCATAGTTCCTAAATACTTAAATTATTGTACTTCATCACTCCTTTCTCCTTCCTATGATATTTCATCCTCCATTGCATACTCGGTTCTCATCATCTCTGTCTTTCTTCTATTTATCTTCAGCTCAACCTCGTGTGATATTTCATGTAGCGATGTACCAATCATGAATTTTCTCTTTATTACAAACAAGGCTTCTAAATAAAGACCAGACGAATGGCGAGACAGACAGAATGGCGTCTGTAACATCAAACCCTCATCCAAGATACATTTCCAAAATACAAATTCAAGTGGAATATTTCCTTTATTAATGATATACTTGAAAGCATCATCAATTTGGAATGTTCCCTTCCATCAGTCAGTTAGAGGCGTGAATTAATTACACGCTTTGGAACAATACCATAAACACAGATTTGTGGAATAAAGAATACAACATTTTTATATTACCAGTGCATTAGTTTCGTGTTTTATGCGATGGCTTTTCTTGGTAAGAAATTAAAAGTATATTAAATTACAGATACATCTAACACTACACCATTCAGAAATATTGTTGATCCCTTTGAGAAATATATTAGTTGTTCCTCTTGAACCTAAATCAATTAATAAAAGATATAAGTTAAATCATACAGGAACTCTTTAAATGGATTTTACCAGTGTTTTCAAATTTTCTATTGATACCTAGTCATATATGATTGGCCTACTTCTCTTAATATATGATTTGCAACATACTGTATTGGATTACAATTTACTTCTTCGTTTGGTTTGATCGTTGCTCAACCTAAAGTAAATCAAAGAAACACTTTATTGCCTCCAATTGTTTTCTTTCCCATTTTATGAAATTCCGTTCCATTGCGAATGATGTCTGTCCTTCACTTTACCTGGAGACATCATCTTTGGTAGTCTTGAGACGTCAGGCCATTGGGAAACTGAGAATCTGCTCTGAAAATGAGGTTTTCTGTTGACATAGACTTTGAAA
The DNA here is from genome assembly GCF_036898095.1 of Palaemon carinicauda. NCBI lineage: Eukaryota > Metazoa > Arthropoda > Malacostraca > Decapoda > Palaemonidae > Palaemon > Palaemon carinicauda. Next base: position 11,569,696 of record NC_090730.1, read on the forward strand.
TTAGATTTTCATCTTATTATCGTTACTCCAAATATGCAGGAAATTCCTTGCAACAAAGGATGAATTCATAGGACAGATTGTCCATATGCTCAGTACACAAAGAGAAATTAGATGAAATCGCTAACAAATACCAATTTATGAAGTGATAAGCGAAGTGAGGGGGTTTTCAACTAATCTCTGGTCTGATTGATTGATAGTATTAACCTCCAAGAATAAATTTTTCAGTCACTTGGTTCAACACCCAGGGGAAATATTACTCTCAGTCCAGGCAAATGTTCAAAATAATAATAACTTGGGAATGACGAATACAGCGTTGACCAATCAAAAGGAAAAGCTTTTCTGGATGAATTAATTCCTTTATTAATGTCACCAATGATAGAATGTTCAAAAAGTGTGGGTGAGACAAAGACCAAAATGAATGTCTATGTGAATGTGGTTAAAACGACGCCGAGGTTAATGAAGTGCTCACATTCGCGTTGAACTGGTCAACCCCCCACCCCCCCCCACCCCCCCCCCCCCACCCCCACAAAACCACGTCATGTGCACCGACGCTTCTCCATTAGAGTAACGATTGGGAGTATTTTGAGCAAAACCCTTCCTCTGTTTCCCTGTTTCCCTAATTATGATAATATTTGACAATGAGAATAGTCATTAGCGTAATAAAGTCATTAATATTCGTTATGATAATAACGATTACCGGAATGTTTTAACCTTTGAGTATTTTATGGGACTCAAACGGTAATTCTTCTTCGATATTTGGTCAAACCGTTTGGTTAATTGATGTATTATAGGTTGTTTCGCCTTTTTTTATAATATTTGTTGAGAGAGAGAGAGAGAGAGAGAGAGAGAGAGAGAGAGAGAGAGAGAGAGAGAGAGAGAGAGAGAGAGAGAGAGAGAGAGATTCATAGGAAGGTGCAATCCTTCATTTACGAGGCAGTTTTATGTCTAAGGGACAAATGCAGAATATATACATCTGCTAAATTCTAATTCCCAGCAGCATTTCATGAATAATTACAGAATAGAAAGGACCCTGAAATTAGGCAATGATGAATTATAATGAATAGAAAATAAGGAATCCACTTTCCTTCATCCATGAATCGAACGCAGTCTTACGACCACTAGACCTTCGTGATCTGCATCGAACATATTTATGAACAACTGAATCTTCTTCTTCTCCTTCTCTTATTTGACCAAAATAGTGGATTCAATGAGTTTCTTTATTCGCCTTGAAATTCGATGCATTATTTCAGAGGCAAAATTCTCTATCATAATCATTTCGAATTTCTGAATCACTGCAAAGACAAGTCTGTATGACAACAAGTATATAGACGGATATATATATATATATATATATATATATATATATATATATATATATATATATATATATATATATATATATATATATATATAAATATATATATATATATATATATATATATATATATATATATATATATATATATATATATATATATATATATCTGTTTAGATGTGGTAGTTATTGTACGGACGAAATACTCCCTTGTTAATAATATGTTGTCCTGAGGGAGGTAAATAAGTCATCTTGCATTTCATCACGTCTTGAGAGATGATGAGGTCTCTTCTGGATAGGAGTGGCATTCTGGTCAAAATACGCACTCATCATCTCTCTCTCTCTCTCTCTCCTCTCTCTCTCTCTCTCTCTCTCTCTCAAGAAGCAGTCAGGGCTATTCTTTTTCTCGTACTTCGCAAAATCAGATGTAAATAGATTTAGCGAAGAGGCCAACTGAGAGTTTCCGAAGGTGGCATTGGTAAACAAATCTTAGTCTGTTTTAATATCACCGTTAACAAATGTTTGTGTTGAGGAAGTAATTGTGTTTGTGTTGCTCAGCCAAGTCTATGTCAGCATACGAGAGAGAGAGAGAGAGAGAGAGAGAGAGAGAGAGAGAGAGAGAGAGAAGTCATGATGAGTGGATTGTTGTTTATTCAATAACTGAAATAGATATTGCAGAGTGATACGATAAATGAGGGACATTAACATAGATCTTTGCTTTACAGGAAATTCATCAAATAAAAATTTCATGGGAATTGTATCGATAAATCATTTCTGGTATCAATTTGCCATTTCTTTAGTCAAATGTTTTCTTTACAGTATGGAAAAACAAATAGGAGTTGTAGTGGCAGATGTGGTAACGTCCCTGACTGCTGAACGCTAGCCTGGGGTTCGATTCCCGCTCAAATTTGTTAGTTTCTTTGGTCACTGCAACCTCACAATCCTTGTGAGCAAGGGATGTTTGGGGAAGAATATAGGTCTATCTGCTGAGTCACCAGCAACCATTGCCTCTGCCTCCTTGGTCCTAGGTTGGGTGGAGAGGGGGCTTGGGCGTTGATCATTGTCCTACTAGTTAGTGCAATGTCACTGTCCCTTACCTCTGCTATTCATGAGTAAGTAGATTTTAAACCTTTACTGTATATATATCCCAACCATCCTGATGTGAAGTTTTATAAAACAAATGCTATTTGTACTTTTCACGTAGCAATTACAAAGGAGAGATTATATATGAAAGTATTTTGCTTCTTCAAAAGACTGTCGAAATGACAGTTTTAATATGACGCTCGGTCAATCCGCATTGAAAACATGTGATCCATTTGTGTGCCTGTTTGTACATGCATCGGTGAAGGGCAATAGTTGATCAAACTCCATCACTAATAATAAACATTGAAATTTGATAGACTCATTCAAACGAATAGTGAAATACCTGACAAAACTACAGAATATTCTTGGAATATTCTTTTCAAAGATTTTTCTGATTTATATGGGAAGTGTTACAGACTTTTAAAAAACCGCAAATAAATCTTTACTCTTTTTTTTTTCCCTATACATTTTGCCATCTTTGTTCGGTTTCTTCGTGTTCAACTGTTGGGATTTTCCAAAATGTTCACTATAAATGTAACAGAGAGAGAGAGAGAGAGAGAGAGAGAGAGAGAGAGAGAGAGAGAGAGAGAGACGGTGTTTTGAGATTTATTTTGATGAAAACCTAAGCCTTTCTTTCTCTGAGAAGGGAAGCAAAATTCGCTAACCACAACAAAATTCAAGTTTATTTCTGAATCGAGGTGTTGACGAAAGCAAGTTTTGCAAGTTGTTTTTCGTAGCAATTAACGGGTTAATAGGTTAATTAATACGTCTAGTGAGAATCAAAGCAATTTGCTATACATCTCATGTGTGTGTGTGTGTGTGTGTGTGTGTGTGTGTGAGAGAGAGAGACAGAGAGAAGTAGAAGTTTTATATTAAGGTCGTGTCCCTGACGTTCTGATTAGATCCTTAATTTCAAAGCAATATCTTTTATTGAAGAAGGTATTTTCTTTACAGTCAATGAATCCACAAGTAATTAAATCTGCAGAATTAATGTTTTTCATATCACTTTTATGTTATGCGGAAGATGATTATTGCTGTTGAGATTCTCTGATATAAAACACTGATATTAATTAATTCCTGTTTATCTTTAACGAACAATGAAGTCTGGTTTTTCAAAAAACATTGACCTCATCTGCATGGTTAACGAAGACTAATAACCACTTCTTCTTCTTCTTCTTCTTCTTCTTCTTCTTCTTCTTCTTCTTCTTCTTCTTCTTCTTCGAATCAAGTGTCTAGATTTTTTAGTTCTTGAATCCTTCCTTTGACTGAGGAAAGATTGACAGAGAAATGACCCCAAGAATTCTCGCAATTTCTCAGATAATATAAATAAATCGCCAGGAATTTCTCAAGATGGTTGAAGAGCGGAAGGAAGGAACTGCTATTACGCAGAGAGAGAGAGAGAGAGAGAGAGAGAGAGAGAGAGAGAGAGAGAGAGAGAGAGAGAGAAATGTTGCGTCATTAGATCTCGATTCTCTGTTGTGTTTTCTTTAGGGAAGCAATTGCTAAGAGAGAAGAAAAGAGAGAAAAAAGAAATGTTGATATTTTCATTCTTCCCATATTCGGTACTTTATCATTCTTTGACTGCAATCATGCAAAGTGTTCTCTTGTAGAACGACGTTTGATAATAGTTGACTCTTTGCCGCTGACACTAGTCTCCTATAGGCTGTGATTATCATGTTCATCGAAATAATTCACTTTGAATTAGCCTAAACATGCTATATTTGTCTCAATTTTTAAAAAATGACAGGATCTAATCCATTTAGTCTACAATTTATCAAATAATCCGAATAATAGAATAAGGTTGCAATTTATCACTAAATAAGAATTGGAAATTTTTGTGATGTTCATTTTCACATGTTTTCTTCTGTCTCTCTAAAATGCTTATAATATGAATACAAATCTTGTCCGACACCTTTTGGACAGTTCATTCAAAGTAGCCTCTCGTGGCATGGTTGGTTCGACCTGGCCTCTCATTAGGAGGGGCTCGCGTTCGATCCCAAGTATGAGTAGAAATTTATTTCTATTTGAACACGATGTTGTGTTGATATTTATACATATTGACTCTTTAGGGGTAATTTGAATGAATTATTACCAATTGTGTCACGTGGTGGGCCGGGAAATTGGGTAAAACTCACTGATAAGAGACTGATGTCTCGCCAGGTAAATCCTCGGACAACTGGGTAGCGTTAGGTTCCGATTTCTTTTATGGCCTCTCGTGGCATGGTTGGTTTCGACCTGGCCTTTCATTAGAAGGGTCTTGCGTTCGATTCCAAGTATGAGGTAGAAATTTATATATATATATATATATATATATATATATATATATATATATATATATATATATATATATATATATATATATATATACATAGATGTAGATATATATATATATATATATATATATATATATATATATATATATATATATATATATATATATATATATATATATATATATATATTGAAAGGCAACGCAGTTCAATTGGTAAACCATGCTCACCTTTGTGTTATTATTATTATTATTGACTTATCTAATTTACTCTTGCTTTTGGTTTTTGTTGCCAGTTATTTACCGTAACTTTGTAAGGTATTTATAGTAACTTTGATATTATTATTATTGACTTTATTAATTTATTCTATCTTTTGGGTTTTTATTGCCAGTTATTTACCGTAACTTTGTGAGTTATTTACAGTAATTGATGATTTTTGGTTTCCACTTTGATTAGTTAATCACCTCGTTTAGGAAGTTGTTTCCAGATAAGTTTGTTTGACCCTCTCGTCGGTGTATGTTTTTTTATGTTTTTCATATATGCGAGAGCGAGTGGGCGTGTCCAGCAGTTACCAGTTGGCGATGTGTGCTTTCATCGAAGGGGAAAATCCACAAGACAGGAGTTCTGTGTGCGGCCTCCCGACAGCAGGATTCTTGGACGTGCGGTGCAAAACTTACGGCAGTGTCGGCAACTGACTCCTTTGTGTGAGTGAAAGGGGAAAGAGATTAGGTGTTTCTCCTTTTTGGCCTGAGTGAGACGTAGTGCTCAAGTGTCCGTGTTTCAGTGGTAGTCGCAGGAGACTGTCGATAATTATATGTTGTTGCATCGCCTCTGCCTCCTCCGCCAAGTCCATTACATCCTTGAGGTCGTTATTCTGCGCTTCAGCTACGAAGAAGAGTAAGCTATTTAACCTTACTATATTCGTGCCATGTTCGGGATAAAAGTGTTGAGTTTTGCGGACGGGTCAACTCGAGGAAGATTGACTCTACATGTTTGACCTGAAAGGTTGTAGGAGTCCCGTAGCTGCCCCACCGTTTCGACGCATTAATTTTATTAATTCATCTGTCTGCTTTAATTATTTATGCTGGTGAATGTGCGTTTCTGATCAAATGTTAGATTCACGGAATCCCTGTGTTTAGCTAGGATTAAGGAATCTTTCTCTCGATATCATTTCCTGTTGCATAAATGTGGTTTAATAGTGGTGTTCGTGAATTCTCCTCTCCTCCTATCACTTTCTCTCCTACTGTCGGTATGAACGTTAGTTAGGGATTGTGTTTTATTAGTAATATGAATGGTCTTTGCTTTCTAAGGTGATTACACAATTATAGTGGTGCCCCTATTTTGTGAATAAATATATTTTTGTAATACACATGATTTATTTCAACCTTCTTGTTGACATTTGAGTTATTTATGCTGTTTCATAGGCTATCGCTCCACTTATTCAGGAGTAGATAGTTATAGGGTGGATATATTGAAAGAACCTAGTGACGTGAGAAAAGAAGGCGTCACATAAATTTGGCGACCGTGACAGGATCCACCTTAATGGGACAGTGAAGTGACTTAGATTGTTAACAGGAAGGTGACAGGGTGTATAAGGGGACTGCTTAGGTAAAATTTGTATTTCGTAAATAGGCCTCGCTTAATTATAAAAATGTCGATAGAGATTTCTTTAGGAGACCTTTTGGAAAGCCCAGATTGGGAGGATCGGATTTTTGAGCTAAAAAGGGATGAGTTGTGGCAGGTTGCCGTGTTGCTTGTTTTGAGATTAGCTACTGATACTAGGAAGGGTCCCTTGCTAAAACAAGTATTGGCTGCAGTGAAAGAGTACCAGGAAGCTATACCTAGGAAAAATGTACCCGTGGATAAGTAGGATCAGAGTGGAATGAATGATCAGGAAGAATCTGCAGAGGTAAAGCTCTTAGTGTTGAGGGAGCAAGTTAAGATTAGGGAGAAGGAGTATTAGGCTCTCCAATTTCAGGCTACAGAGAGAGAGAGAAAGGTTATATCAAATTGAGCAAAGAGTCCACGAGATAAAGGTTTTGCAACTAAAGTTGGAGCTGAAATCTAAAGAAGGTAGTGTTGATTCTCGTGAAGGGCCCAATGAGAAATTTAAATTTAACTTGATGCGGGTATTAAAATTAGTTCCCAATTTCGAAGAGGCGAGCGTGTCTGAAATTTTCAGTTCATTTGAACGGAAATTAGAATGGCCCATGGATATGTGGACCACTTTGGTCCAGTGCATGTTTAAGGGTAAGGCCCAGCGAGTATATAACGGGTTGAGTGAAGAATTATCTTCTGATTATGACACTGTTAAGGCAATCATACTCAAGGCATATGATTTGGTGCCGGAGGCGTACCGCCAAAAGTTTCGAAACTTCAGGAAAACCCATGACAGTACATTTGTGGAATTTGCTCGGAAGTTGTGGTAGTTAATAAAGCTCTTGGTAAAGAGGTAAAGTCTCCGGAAGACGTCCCTAGTGGTAATGATACTAGTGGTAATGCCCATACTAATAGCAATCAATGACTATTTTCCAAATACACCTTCAACGGCAGGCTGTCTTCAGGTCCAACAAATGGTCCAGGTAAGAAAATTAGTATTTTGAGAGATTCTGGGGCACCTCAGTCGTTAATTGTCCATACTGCCATGCCCCTGAATCATGTATATTCAAATAATGAATTTGTGGTGTTGGGGGGTTTCCCGAATATGGTGAATTCCTACCCAATTGAAACCTTTTTGAAGACGAAAAAGTTTAAAGGGCAAGTGAGATTGGCTGTTGTAGACAGTTTACCTGTTCTTGATATTGATTGCTTGTATGCAAATGATCTGGCTTCAAGGAAGGAAATATGTCCCATCCGATATTAACCTTGACTTCACTTTCAGGTACAGGGGATGCAAAACCTATAGGTGTAACGACTCATTCGCGTGCCAAAGGGGTAGGTGGTTTTAATGTTGATTTGGATGAAATAGGCAATGAACCTGTGATGGAAGCGCAAAGTGGTGAGGATTTGAATTTACAATATGTTGATTGGGATTCTGAGGCTTTCAGACAGGCTCAGAATTTAGAATTTCACACTGATAATGACGAGGCTGCTTTTCAGCATATTACAAAACTTTTCTTTTCCAGGATCAATGATTTGTTGTACCGGGTCAGTCGAGCCAGGGAAGTTCCAGCTGATAAAGTAGAAGTGAAAAGGTAGTTAATGGTTCCTGAAAGGTATAGAGAAAAGTTGTTAAGCTTGGCTCACGAGAGCAGTTTGTCAGGACATTTTGGGGTACGTAAATGCTTCCAGAAGTTAGCAGAATTATACTTCTGGCCAAGGATGCGCCGGGACGTGAAGAGGTTTGTATTGTCGTGTCAGGTGTGCCAACTGGTCGGCAAACCAAATCAGAAGATTCCGAAAGCCCCGCTGATTCCCATTCCTGCTGTGGGAGAACCTTTCAGAGAGATAATTATAGATGTGGTCGGACCTCTCCTACGAAGGCACGGAGGATGTGAATATTATGAACATTAGTAGATAGAATGTCCAGGTACCCGGAAGCTATCCCGCTTAGGAGTGTGAAGGCAGAAAAGGTAGCGGAGGCGTTGATAAACTTCTTCACCAAATTCGGCATCCCAAATGTCCTCCAGATTGATTGTGGGACAAATTTCACAAGTAGGTCGTTCCAAAGGAAAATGTCAGAGGTCGGAGTGAAACATATTACGTCGTCGCCGTACCACCCCGAGAGTCAAGGTCAAGTCGAACGTCTGCACCAAACGTTGAAGTCAGTATTTAAAAAAATTTGTTATGAACATGGTACGGAGTGGGACAAAGAGGTCCCTTATGGTCTTTTTGCTATTAGGGCGATGCCTAATGAGTCTCTCGGTTTTCCCCATTCCAGTTGGTGTTTGGGCATAATGTACAAGGCCCCCTCGATGTGGCGAGGGAACATTTAGAAAGTAATGGTATAAATGAGATTAATGTTATTGACTATTTTTTTTTAATTTACAGGAGAAAGTACGAAGTGCTTGGGAGTTCGCTCGGAATAATTTGGAAACCAGTCAATCTCGGATGAAATTTCAGTACGACTTAGGCACCAAGTCACGTTCATTTGAGGTTGGTGATGAGGTTTTAGTCCTTCTTTCCCTCCCAGGGAATATGTTAAAAGCCCAGTTTTCAGGTCCATGGAAGATTTTAAAGATATTGAACGAAATTAATTATGTGATTGGAACTCCACAGAGGAGGAGGAAGACCCAACTTTGCCATGTGAATATGCTGAAACCATTTTGTGAACAGAAAAGGTACAGTAGATCCTGTAGCTGTAGTAAACGTCCATGAGGATTTAGAGGTAGGTACAGATAAATTTGATCAGGATAATTTGAAAAATCCTATGGAATTGAGTAACCTTTCTGAGAATTCAACAATACTTAATACAACACAGGAAAAGCTTCAACATTTAGAAGAAGTTCAGGTAAAATCATTAGTGAGTTTAATTAACGAATGTGAATTTTTGTTTCCAGATTCCTTTGGCAGAACTCGGCTTTTGTAGCACGACGTTGAAGTTGATAATACCAGTCCGATTAAGGAATGTCCTTACAGGCTGAATCCCTTCAAGAGGAACATCGTGCAATTTGAGGTGAATTACATGCTCGATCACGACCTGATAAAACCCAGTAGTAGTCTGTGCAGTTCTCCTGTGGTTCTAGTTAAGGAGGAGAGTGACCAGCATCGGTTGTGCTTCGATTACAGGAGGCTGAATGAGGTTACCAAAACGGATACTTATCCTTTACCGAGGATGGAAGATTGTATAGATGGAATCAGCTCAGCGAAATATCTTAGTAAGTTCGACTTATTAAAAGGATACTGGCAGGTAGGTCTGACTCCACGCGCTCAAGAAGTATCTGCATTCGTAACTGGGGACGGTTTGTATAAGTTTGAAGTAATGCTGTTCAGCGTGAAAAACCCCGCCGCCACGTTCCAGCGGCTAATGAATCTGGTCACCAGTAAGGTAAAAGGTTGTGTCGTTTATATTGACGACGTAGTTATTTACAGTAACGACTGGGAGTCTCATATCAAGCATATTAGAGCCCTCTTCGAGGAACTGAAGAAAGCTGGGTTAGTTATAAACCTAAAGAAGAGTGAGTTTGCCCGTGCAAAAATAGTGTACCTGGGACACTAAGTAGGTTTGGGCAAGGTATCTGTGAAACAGGCAAATGTGGAAGCCATTACGGAATTCCCAATTCCTAAGAATAAGAGAGACGTCCGAAAATTCCTTGGAAAGGTGGGGTACTACAGGCGTTTCGTGAAAAATTTTGCAAATTTGGCCGCCCCACTAACAAATTTATTGAAGAAGGAAGTGGCATTTATCTGGGACGATGAATGTATGGGAGCTTATGAGAAACTCAAAACTCTACTGACCAGTTATCCAGTTCTAAGGTCTCCAGATTTTTCTAAGGCTTTTTCCTTGGCCAAGGATGCCAGCGATGTTGGCATTGGTGCAGTTGTGTTACAGGAGGGAGAGGATGGGATCCTTCATCCTGCAGCTTATTTTTCGAGAAAGTTTATAGGCGCACAGAGAAGGTATTCGACCATCGAAAAGGAGGCTTTGTGTTTGGTCAAGGATGTCGAACACTTTGATGTGTACTTAAATCCGACGATGTATCCCATTGACATTTACACTGACCATAACCCATTGGTACTTTTAAATAGGTGTAAAGATAAGAATCAGCGAATACTACGCTGGAGTCTGTACCTACAAGAATATAACCTGAGGATCAAGCATATCTCTGATAAGGATAATGTGATACCGGATGCCCTCTCTAGGGCTTTTCCGCACTGAGGTTGGTAGGGTAAATTAATCATATTGAAACTGAATTTTCAGGTATCTGGCTCTCTCAACAAAGTTTAATAGGAACAAAGTTTAATAGGATTATGTACAGGTGTTAGTACAATGAAAGTCTATTGAAATGTGATGTTATATATTTATGCTTGTAGCAGCAATAGGCTGGTTTAGGTTAATAAGGTAGGTTTGCTTGATATATTAATGGTGGTAGGCTAATTTGAGATATATATGTGATTTAATTGAGTCTCCCTTGAAAAAAAAATTATTTTTTCTTCCTTTAAGGGGGGGAGCTGTAAGGCAGCGCAGTTCAATTGATAAACCATGCTCACCTTTGCGTTATTATTATTATTGACTTTATTGATTTATTGTTGCTTTTGGTTTTTGTTGCCAGTTATTTACCGTAACTTTGTAAGGTATTTATAGTAACTTTGATATTATTATTATTGACTTTATTAATTTATTCTTGCTTTTGGGTTTTTGTTGCCAGTTATTTACCGTAACTTTGTAAGTTATTTACAATAATTTTGATATCAGCAATTGATGATTTTTGGTTTCCACTTTGATTAGTTAATCACCTCGAGACTCGGGAATCTTGAAGCAAAAATCACTGTTATGAAAAACGAAAGCGGAAAAGATAATAGATAAAGGAATAATAAATTATGAGGAAGGGGGAAAACAATACAGGTAAGGATGAAAATAATAAATAACAAAAAAAAAAAAAAAGTTGAGACTAACGAAAGGGGAGAAACAGGAAAACTGCTAGAATGAGGAGCAATGTTCTCTCTCTCTCTCTCTCTCTCTCTCTCTCTCTCTCTCTCTCTCTCTCTCTCTCTCTCTCTCTCTCTCTCTCCTCATTCATCTGGGTTTGACCCAACAGATTACTTGTAGTGGCACTGAAGGACATCAACAGGAGTATCCTTTTTATGCACACGAAGATTGTTTGTGTTCGCTGGTTTGGACAAGAGTCTGGCTTTTATTTGTTTGCTAGAATGATCTGATTACTTTATTTGCTTTTTTCAGATTTTCTATAGACTTTTTAAATTTATGCATTAAATTTTTGTGTAAACTATTACAATTCTTTACAGAGTTGAATCCTTTGTGGTTAAGGTTGTTTAAAGATTGTACTATTTTATTATATATTTTTTGTTTTCTGGCCTTTCCGGCTAATGATGTTGTGACGAGCCGAGAGAAGGGTTGTGACTCAAAGGCAGGAAGCAATCAACTGAGTTGTATTATTAAAGAACACTCTCCTTTATATACAAAACCTCAAGGCAACAGGAAAATACATGTTCGAGCAATGACAATATTACATAGGTGACACATAGACATGTTTGTTCTGGTTCTTTTTAGTGCGAGGGAAGAGCGCAGATACAAGCATGATATATACAAAATAATTATGTACAATTGTGTGACACACGGTTGGTATATGGCTCCCCCTCTAAAAATGACATACTGAACATGTTAAATAGGTGCCCTGAATCTGGAGAAGTAGTAGTAAAAACTGCGCCGATTAGCGGCAATGAGTGGCTGTAGAAGTCGTTGGTTGGGGTGTGAGCGAGTGGTGGATGATGGGTGGCTGTGTTGCCCCTCCGGCTCATCACGGGGTAGGCGAGTGTGTTCTACGGCATTCATAGGCGTGACCTACGGCATTCATAGGCGTGTGTGTCCTACGGCATTCGTGTCAGCTTCGGTTGAAGTTGAATAGGTGTCCTCTTCGTCACGAGTGGAGGCGTTGATGGAGGTTTTGAAGGTCATGAAGTGGCTTTCCATAAGGGCACGAACTAGGTTCACCTCACGAGGAGAGCTGTGTGCGGCAGGTTGCAGGCGAGTAATATTGGTCATTTCCATGAGGGCAAGCGAAGCCCTTTGGTCCCCCAACGGTTGTTGCGAGAGCTGAAAAAGCTTTGCTATACGGGCGGCTGTCGACGGCGAGTACTGCTGCAGAAGGTATGTTTTGAGGGCGTCATACGCTATTGGGGTGTCTCCATGTTCACACAAAGCCAGTCGGATATTTCTGGGAAGGTGTCCTCGGGTATCGCCGCGAGAACATAATCTGCTTTGGTGGTTGAGCGAGTCACGCCCCTAATGCGAAACTTGACTTCTGCGCGCTGAAACCAAGCAAACGCCTCTCCGATGGCAAACGATGAAAGTTTGAATGGAGTGGCCGTAGCGCCAACTGCAGTAGAGTCCGTCATAGTACCAACGATGGAGGGGCGAGGGGGTGGGGGTGGAAGGCGGTGGAAGCGAGTTGACTTCCGGGGTCACCAATGTGACGAGCCGAGAGAAGGGTTGTGACTCAAAGGCAGGAAGCAATCAACTGAGTTGTATTATTAAAGAACACTCTCCTTTATATACAAAACCTCAAGGCAACAGAAAAATACATGTTCGAGAAATGACAATATTACATAGGTAACACATAGACATGTTTGTTCTGGCTCTTTTTAGTGCGAGGGAAGAGCGCAGATACAAGCATGATATATACAAAATAATTATGTACAATTGTGTGACACACGGTTGGTACAGCGTAGTATGTTTGCAAAGTAGGAGAATTTGAGGAATCTGAGAAACTCTGTATTATTATTATTATTATTATTATTATTATTATTATTATTATTATTATTATTATTATTATTATTATCTAAGCTATAACTGTAATTGGAAAAGCAAGATGCTATAAGCCCAAGGGCTCCAAGAGGGAATATAGCCCAGTGAGGAAATGAAAAAATGAAAACAAAATATTATAAGAAGAGTAACAACATTAAAATAAATAGCTCCTATAGAAACTATGAAAACTTTAACAAAACACAAGGAAGAGAAATAAGATAGAATAGTGTGCTCGAGTATACCTCAAACAAGAGAACTCTAACCCAAGGCAGTGGAAGAACAGGGTACAGAGGCTATGTCATTACCCAAGACTAGAGACAATGGTTTGATGTTGGAGTATCCTTCTCCTAGAAGAGCTGCTTACCATGGCTAAAGAGTCTCTTTTACCCTTACCAAGAGAAAAATGGCCACTTAACAATTGAAGTACAGTGACCCAAGGAGAAGAAGAATTTTTTGGTAATCTCAGTGTTGTCAGGTGTGTGAGGACAGAGTAGAATATGTAAAGAATAGGCCAGATTATTCATTGTGTATGTAGGCAAAAGGAAAAGGAACCGTAACCAGAGAGAAGGATCTAATGTTATACTGTCTGGCCAGTCAAAAGACCCCCATAACTCTCTAGCGGTAGTATCTCAACGGGTGGCTGGTGCCCTGGCCTTGTGTTAATTCAGTTAATTGATTATGGATATGTTTCTTGTAAATTACTTATCCGTCCTGATGGAGAATTTGGTCAGTTTGAGTTCGTGTTATTTTCATTTCCGGAAGTGAAATCATTATCTGACGAGGTCTTTTGCTTGAGGGTACAATCAGGCACACTATTGTGTCTGTTTCCTTATTTCCTCTCCTCATTGGTCTATTTTCCCTCTGGAAGCCCTTCAGCGGATAGAATTTTGGTTTTCGTTTTAGACTTGTAGATTAGCTAATAATAATAATAATAATAATAATAATAATAATAATAATAATAATAATAATAATTGTTATCGTCTGATATTTCACCTAAGCTTTCTTCAGATTCTTATCTGATAATATACTGTTTATTGTAACACGACAACAATAATGTAAGGGAAAGGAAAAACCGACGTGGAGGCTCACCCATAACATACTGTACAGCTGGATCTACAAAATTTTCAAAAGGCTACGCTGGTCCTGACTTACTTACCTTCTCACATTATGGAGTCAGTGCTAAGCTGGAGCTAGGAACACTTTCCATAGCTTCTGGATATATCCCAATTTCCTGGAATGGCCGATTCTAAGTGTCACTGCCGAATACTGTCTGTCATTTGGTAATTTGGTTCCCCGTTATATCAGGATTGCTTTCCTGTTTCTCTTTGGATATATTTTGGAAGGCTTTATTTCCTTCGCAACTTGGACAATAAGTAAGAATTTAATTTGGAAAAAAAGAACAGATTTGTCGGCCAATAAACCTTTTTTTTTCGAAGTGAGTGACGACTGAATTTGGCAATGGAAATGCAAACATAGCAATTCAAATGCAAAGGCAATTAGGCAATGGGCCTAAGACAATCAGAAAATGGCAATGGAAATGCATACATTACAATTCAAATGCAAAGTCAATTAGGCAATGGGCCTAAGACAATCAGAAAAATGGCAGAAAATGGCAATGGAAATGCATACATAACAATTCAAGTTCAGTCTGCCTTAACTCACAATAATCGAGACTTATATAGCGCTGCTACATGCAGGCTATTACTTGATGGAGTACAAGAGGGAGGGGCTGGTTCTGTGCAATGCTCGGTCTGTACGCACGAGAGACCCTCCCGTCCCCGTTCTCACTTCCAACCTCCGCAGATTCATGCACACCTCACAAACTCCACCCTCCCTACCTTCCAGATAGGACACACCCCTTTTTCACTCATTGTTTACAGCTACGTTTTATATATCGTCACCTTTCAGCAGACAGTCCATCAATTCTCGCTGTTTCGCGGCAGCCCTTCTCAATGGGCGTGCAGAACGTCCTTGTGCGTTCGTCTGCTCTGATTCAGTTTCATTTTCATTTTCACTTCTTCCACTAACTGCATAGTTCTCACCTTTCTCGTCGCTGTCGTCCGTTCCTGTGGCTGGTTGCTGAGTTGTCATAGCTGGTGCCATATCCTGGTCGTCCCCAGACGTCTCCGCTATCCCTGGCATTCTGGCTGTCGAACTGTACGCGCCCTCTTCTCCGTCATCGCCGTCGTCTTCTCCTCCATCGTCATCCTCAGAGGGGGCTATTTCTAGGGGAACCAGGTGGCTGACAGCTCGCAGCGACTCGACACCCTCAAACAACACTTTAGCCGAACGTACGACTCCGTTGTCGTCAGGATACGTCTCCACGACACGTCCCAGAGGCCATGTCGCTCTTTTCTCATTCTCCTGCTTAACTAGCACAATGTCTCCGGGGTGCAGCTTGGAGAGTTCCCCGGGCCGACTTGTGCCGGGCTCTCAAGGCACTCAAGTATTCCCTTCTCTATCGTTCTCTGAAAGCCTTGAGTGAA
Organism: Palaemon carinicauda; assembly: GCF_036898095.1. Lineage (NCBI taxonomy): Eukaryota > Metazoa > Arthropoda > Malacostraca > Decapoda > Palaemonidae > Palaemon > Palaemon carinicauda. Next base: position 11,585,275 of record NC_090730.1, read on the forward strand.
TCTGTCAATCTTATGTAACGATCACGTAGCTTCCGAGAGGTGAAGGTTGCGTTGAGATGGTCGTCCGGTAAGATTGGTGCCATGAGGTGGACTTGGTGTCCTCTTATCAAATGGGAGGGGGTGAGGACTTCATCCTCGCGCTCGTCACCGCTGTACATAAGCGGCCGATTATTCACCACTGCTTCTGCTTCTTTCACGAGGGTTAGCACGTGGGCGTCCGGCAGGTACTTCTTTCCGAGGGCTATCTAGAGGGTCTGTTTCGTTACTCCTATCAAACGCTCGAAGAACCCACCTTTCCAAGGTGCAGGGGGCGTCTGAAACCGCCACTTTATGCCAGTTTTCCTCAGGAACTGCTGGACTTCATCTTCTTCGTAAAGTCCCTGCAGGAGGTGGCTGGCATCCTTCAAGGTTTGATGGTTATCGGACATGATGAGCTGTGGGGCACCATGGGTGGCACTAAACCGTCTTAGTGCCAACACGAATTCTTCTGCTCCCAAAGAGGGACAGAAGTCAAGGTACACGGCTCTGCTAGCCATGCAGGTTATGATAAGTATATATCCTGGCCGCGTTTCGGTTTGAATGGCTGCTGTGTGGTCCACTCTGACCGCTGTGAAGGGTTTTGTGAGGGTGATCCTTTCCTTTGGCAGGGGGGGTGGTGGTAGCCGTCTCGTTAGAGGCTGGAAGGCTAGCTTGCATTCGGGGCATTGCCGCACGGTTCGCTTCGCAATGGAACGTAGACCCGCCACCCAACATTTCTGTCGAAAGATACCTATTAAAGTATTCACCCGACAATGCAAATGTAGCTGATGTAAATAATTTAAATACATCCTAACTAAATGCCCTTTGGCTGGCAAGAGAATTAACTGATCAGTTTCTCCTACATGGGACACTCGTCCCCTGGTGCAGATGAGATTATCTACTAAAACTAGATTCAATTGTCTGACAAAATTAGCAACTTCACGAGGGGGTCTGACTCCGCCCTCTAAGTAGGCATAAACAGTAGGCAAATAATGTTTTTGCTCTAATTGGACAACAATACTGAACGGATGCCGTTCTATCTTAGCAAACTTTAAAATTAGTCTGGCTACTCTCAACAAGAATTGGAACCCTACTTCCCTTTTCAGGATGTCCCAAATCTCACCTGGGGGGGGGGGTAGGACACATCTCCTCCCTTAACTCCTGTACCGCCGCTACTACGTGAGTTTGATGTAAAGGATCTTCCTCCTTGCAAGGAACAAGCTTTACGGTGGTCCTGAGGAATTCTGGACCGTTCCTCCACAGGGAGTTAGCTTGCAATTGTCGAGCCGTTGCACCTCGGGATAGGATATCGGCAGGGTTCTGATGACTAGGGACATGGTTCAGACTGAAACTACAAACCTGCTGAATAAAAATAATCTCCGCCACTCTGTTAGAAACAAACACATTTTTATTAGACCTGGCATCCGGAGATGCTACCCATGCCAACGTTACCTTACTGTCGGTCCACATTACTATTTCCCGTGGCTCGATCAGTTCCTTGAGTGTTCTTGCTAGTCAGCTGCCTAACAACAAGGCCAGTAGCTCTAACTTGGGGATCGTCAGTTTGCTCATCCCTTTCGGAGTGATCCTCATTTTACTGGTAACTAAACTTACCCGATTGCAATCGTCCCTGGTATATGCCACTGCTCCATATGCCTTACTGCTAGCATCGGTGAACACATGAAGTTCTAAACCCCTTTTTCCTATCGATCTTTGAAAGGTGATGTCGCTCACCGCTTTCAAATCATTCAACAATTCACTTGCCTGTTTAGCCCTTTCTTCTCCTAACACGTCATCCCAACCTACATTATCCTCCCATAGTTGTTGAAGGAAAAGTTTTCCCCCTACAAATAATGGGCTTATCAAACCTATCGGATCATAAATGGAGACTAATAGGGAAAGTTTCCTATGCTTCGTAGGCACCCATCCCTCCCCCAACTCACAGATCCTTTTACTTTCTTTCATACACAATCTGTCCACGTCCCGGGCCCATCGCAGCCCGAGCACGTTCACACTCACAGGCTCACTCCACTGTTTCTCGCTATCGAAGGCCAAGTGATTGCTTGCCCACCCTTCTAAGGGCATACCCGCCCCTTTTAAGATGTTATGAACAGAGTCATGCTCTTGCCTCATATGTTCTAAATCCTCAAATGTGGCCAGATAGTTATTGACATAAAAGGATTTTACTAAATCTGGGCGCCCTTCCTCTTTAAAATGACAATTTAATATTTGTTGTAGCAAAAATGGACTAGCTGTGATGCCGAACACCACGACTCTAAAGGCGAAGGTAAGCGCTCGACCAGCTGCCCCGCGCCACAGAAATCATGTGTATTTGGCATCACGAGGATCTAACAAAACACGATGGAATGCTTTACTTATGTCGGCTAACATGGCATATCGGTTCAACCTAAACCTTATAATTAAACTATATGCTACCTCTACCAAATTGGGCCCAGGTAAGAGACATTCATTCAATGACTTGCAACCCTTTGACTTTGCCGAGGCATTGAACACGATTCTAAGGGGGTGGTACGGCTGTCTTTCTTAACTCCAAAGTGTGGCATGTAATAACCTTCCACTATGGGATTTTTCACCTCTGTTATAAACCCTGCTTCGATATATTGATCTATTACTCCCTGATATTGTTCAAAATATTTCCTATCCTTTCTGAATTTGGTCTGCAACGACTCTAACTGCGCCACAGCGTTACGATAATTGGTTTCTGGCCTAGCATCCGACCCGAATGGTAGGCTAACCTGATATCCCTTAGGTTTTCTCACAACGCTTTGCGATACCTTTCGCACGGCCTCGGTCTCGCGAACAGTGTATTGCTCAGATGGGGCGATGCCAACACGGTCTAATCGCCACCACTCGTCTACATCACACAGATATGGCTCGTCCGTGATTCTGCACACTCTCAACGTTCTTACTTGTTCGACCTTTTACCCTTGGAACAGCCACTGTGGCATCTTCCCGTACTGGGACATACCATTATGCGTCAAGAAGAGATTTATCCCATCTACTTTTTCAACACTTATAATAAAATAGCTAAAATAATCAGCCCCAACTAAAATGTGGACGTTCTTCATGGTATCTGATTGGTTTGCTGGATCGGCTAACGTGACTCCCTTGGTCAACAGATGCTGTCTGATCTTTACATAACCCACGTTATGTATCGGGACGTCCACGTGTTCGTGTGCCACCAACTTCATACGCACGATTCTTTTCCCCATTTCAACCCTGCAACTTACTACATCGTATTGTCCACTTATTTCCTCGGAACCAAAAGGAGCTATATTCAAGGATACTCTTCCTACCACCGGTAGGCCTAATTGACGGGCAATTTTTGCTGAGATGAAGCTCCTCTGGCTTCCTGAGTTGAGAAATAGGTGGACTCGCATACTACCTTGCCTTAGTTGGATACCTGCCATGGCTGTTGGCAAGATAGTGCATGGGAGGTCCACATCAGACCTCTGCGCGATCTTTGCGCTTGTGCATGGTTTAGATTCTACTTTAACTTTAGATGGACGGGGGGCAGTTTCGTTCTGCGCAGGCGTCGCATTTACTACGGGGCGGGACGTTGTTGATTGACTATTACTACTATGACTAGGGATTGATTGCGGTCTACCAGCATCGCAAATTGCAGTGTGGTGCTTAGCATTACAGTTTCTACAGGAATTTGAAACGGGACATTTATCGCTACGATGGCCAGATTTCGTGCAATTAAAACAAAGACCCCTTTTTAGCAAAATGCGACGTCTAGCAGCTACGTCAGTGACTTGGCGACCTCCGTGAGGCGGGTGCCGTTCGTTACAAAATGGGCATGAATTATGGTGCATGGGATGGGTTTTCGATCTTACACTACTGTCTGGTCTTTTGTCACTCTCAAGACTGTCGCCTCTCTGCAACGCATCGTCTTCTAGCATTCTCACAATAAAATCTATTGCCTCAAAAAACTCGTCCAACGTGTAGTTGCATTTTCTCAAATGCTCTACCACTTTGCGGTAGAGCTTTCCCTCTGAAAGTTTTTGATTAATGAGGCTCATGACCATGCCCTGGCCTATGTCATTGGTACTCAGTCTTTTGATTTGTTCAATAATGATGGTCAACTCAAACCTTTTGAGTTCTACTGGGTTTAGTGACGGCACAAAGATGTTGGCTAATTTACGGTGCAGAATCACGAGTGTCTGGTGCACGTTGCCATATTGCTTATCTAATAGGTCTAATGCTACACTATAGTTCGCGGCGGTTACACTTAGAGATTTGATGATTCTAAGTGGCTCTTTGCCCAACGTCCCCAATAAATATGTGAATTTAGACACTTCGTCTAAATCAGCTCTCCTATCCACGTTGATTGTAAATAGTTCACGGCACGATGCGTACTCTTGCACTTCCCCTTCAAATGTGGGGAGAGGCAGCGGCTTCAACCTGGGGAGGGCAACATTCCCCGTTGAAGGGCCTTTCACTTTATCTATTCTATTATACAATAGGGTGGAAGCACGTGTAGCTTCACCTAACATATGCTTAATTCGGGCTTCGATACTAGATTCTAGTTTAACGCACTAGTTTTTGTATAGCTCTTTAAGCTGTCGGACCTCTGCCTGCAATTCCGTTACCAAATTCTGGTAAACGGACTCAGAGTAGGTCTCTATCAGCGCCCTTTGCGTTTCGCTCAGTAAGTCCTGCACTAGGCCCATCGACGCCTCGATGTGCACGATCGTGGACACCGCCATCTTAATTAACTTTACTTTACGTTTGGGGGGGGGGGGTTAGGCAAAGCAAGGAAAGAAAGGTAATTTTACGTTAAGAAGGGATTCAAAGAATCTGACCCACGTGGGCGATCGCACATCGGGACGTAGACGAACCTTTAATTGTTACTTCTCTCCCACCCTCAAAAGCTCATACTCTAATTAGTCCCGTCCGGCTCTGGGAGGCACTTGTGATCCGGTTCGAAGGACCAAATGTGGCGAAATTTCACCGGTTTATACTAAATAGCCCGATGTGCTGGGCTGATCACAAGGTCTGAAGGACTAACCTCTCAAAACCATTGGGGAAGTAAGTAGAATATGGCTATATTTTAACAAAATTTATTATAGAAATAATAATCTAATACGAGAAACATGAAAAATAAAACTTTAATTGACTTAAAAGAACATGTGCGTGACCGAAAAAAACTATGTCCGCATCGGACTCAAGATAATGGCAAAATTAATTGAACATTTATAAAGCTATCACGATAAACGCCTTACCGAGACCTTTTGACGTACCTTACACAATAACACTGATCCCCTGGCACAAGGATCGATGAAATATTAACAGATACAAACTTTATATAACTCTATCAAGACCTACATGGAAACCGACCTGGGTACACTAGGGTGGGGAGAGAGAACAATTAGATAGAACTTACTGTGGTTGGGAACGTCGGATCAAAGAGGCAGAGCGAGCCTCTGCAACCTCCGACCTCACCTTTTTCCCGCAATTTCTTCTGAACCTAAATTTCTAGATTAGACTTTTTTAACATGTTACAATAGAATGACGTTATATTTCTTAATCTTAAATTTCAAGTGGACGATTTCTTTAGTCTCAACGCCTCCCTTACCAGGCGGTTTCTCTTTTTGGTTCTAAACATTCTCGTCTTGAACGACATTCATTCGCCCGCGAGTTCTCTCCTCTCCCTCCAATTTGACGCAATCGTAGGCGGAGTCAAATGGCGGGAATTTTGATTGATCAGGTCGAAATTCCCGACAGAAGTAAAGATTAAACTGAACCAAAACATTAACAAAGAATCCAAGTAAAATGAAAAAATAAATTATTTATTTTATTATTCCTTATACTTTGATATGTAGACTACGAATTTCTAAATAATCTACTTTGCATCTTAGTTCATGATAAAAGTATTATTAATAAGAGCAGCAACAATACTTTTTTCCTGATCTATGGGAGAGTTGAACGCTGGTCTTTCCATTGTTAGTATGACGTTGCCACTGTACCACAAGACTCACTTATAAGTGAGTAAATGTCAGGGCAACTATATCAGCAGGAGAGTTTTGCCTGATCATTGAGAGACTCGCAGTCTGAGATGGGACTTCCGGGCTAATGTCACTCAGGGGAACTGTATATGTGAAGAGTGACTGTGTCTGATCAGTGACTCACAGTCATTCGAGAGTGGGACTTCTTTTCTCTTCCTTCCATCATAGGTGGAAGGAAAATGTTCTCAAGTTAACTTCTTTGTTTCCTTTCTATTGTCTCCTGCCTTTGTTGGTTGATCGCTTTGGTTCCGGATACATCTATTTTATAGTAAAATCTCTCTCTCTCTCTCTCTCTCTCTCTCTCTCTCTCTCTCTCTCTCTCTCTCTCTCTCTGTGTCTCAATCTAACAAAATTATCAGCATAAATAAGGAAAAAAAGATACTATAATTGCTATAGTTTTCCAGATTCTCCCTCTTTCTCATTCGAATATTGAAAGTTTGTGAACTTTTCTTTCGTAAATAGAACAGTTTTTATGAAATCTTATAACAGAATAGAAGAGCAGATCTTCCTGTTTCCCCTAAAACCTAATTGAAATAAACTACCAATGGTCATTATAGAATCAGAAGAATTAAAAATGCAACATTTGATAACATTTAAACATTAATAAAGGTATTTTAAAGAATTAGATTTTATTTAGTCCCCCTCGAAAGTCAAGACAGAAAACGAAAGAGGACTGTGATGATAGTTTTTCTGTTTTTTGGTAATTCTATAAAAGGTTCCATTGCACAAATAGTGATTATAGTAAACGATAATAAAGTTTCACGTTTGTATTTTATAATTCAATATCTTTACTTATTAATTACTGATGGAACAGGAAAGGCTTCCTCCAATCTCAGTGAACTAAACAAATAATAATACCAATTCTCTAATATCGCAAGAGGGTCTGCCCCTCTCTTTTATTTTTCTTTTGTACTTCTCTTTCTCAATATTTCCTTAATCTTTCCCATCCCGAGTACCTGCCTTTGAGCTATAAAGTGGATTGTATACAGGGGTACTCTTCCTTTCCCAATTTTCCCCACTTCCCTATCCTGATTATTATTATTGTCAGTGAACTTTCAATATTAGCAAATTCTTGACGAGTTTAGATCAGATGGAAAGATAATTTCAAATAATTCAAGTTTTTTCACCTTTAAAGAATTCGTTTTTGTGTTTATAATTATTTTCTATAATTGTGATTGAAAATTTTAATATTATGTAGAAGATTTATTGAATATTTACATATATATGGATAGAAAAAGAAATCAGAATTTAAAAAAGAGCATGATCACGCTTCTTAAAACGTTATGGTATTCACAATCGAAATAGTTGCTTTCAGGTTATTATTGAATACCCCCACATCTGAGGGGTAGACATCATTTAATATTCCTTACCATCATTCCATGGTTTCTCCTATTTATCAGATCGCATTAAAATTATGTAAAGTGGGTGTCAATACTGTAAACATTTCAAATACTGGGCTCCAGTGTGATCTCTTAGCTCGGCTCAGTGCTCAATACTTTACTTTAACTGTGAAATTACATTGCCTCTGATCTTGATATAAAAGAAGTATAAATTAAAATAATTATTTCATTCATCACCTACTGTAAATCATCTTAATAGATTGTGAGAAAATGACTGATAAGTAATATTACATTTCTTACTTTATTTGTAACAACTGAATATTGTTTTCCAGCATTGGAGAAAAGACCAACATATACATATAGCATTTAATAACATTATTTCATAAAAGATATTGAACAATGCTTGGTTCTGTAACAAAAGGGTTGATGGATATTCTGAAACTAATGTTGAATTTAGATAATTAAGCTTTTTGTACTTTGCACATTCCTTTGTTCTTTATTGCATCTTCCAAAGAGAACCGGATGTAATTGGTTATTTCATTTGGTGGGAATCCAATCCCAGTAATTATAAGTTGCGGTGGCATATTGGAAGTGTACTTGCCTGGCACTTAAGCGGAATACTCTCTTTAGTGTCTGCAACCTCACCTTCCTTGTTGAGTCATCAGTAGCCATTGCCTGGTCCTAGGTTGGGTGGAGAGGTGCTTGTGTGCTGATCATATGTGTATATGGTCAGTCTCTAAGGTAATGTCTGTCCTGCTTTCGAGGGCAAATACAATTTCCTTTGCCTGTGTCACTTATGAGCGGCCTTTAAACATTAATTAGGTTCTTTCAATTTGTCATCATTGTATGATTCGTCTCTCAAATTAAATACTTCATTGCAAGGAATGATATCTACTTTGAAGTATAATAAAGAACATCCCACACTGGAAACATTGTTATGATAACTTTTGAATGAAACCTCTTGCCTACTTCGTTGTAGTCAGTTACTACACAACTTCACCATTAGTAATAGATGAAAATTCTTTCTCTTTCTTTCTTGTTCACAATTGCTAATAAACTATTAATCCTTTCTTTCCCCTCAGTTTCTTGAAACCTTCAAGTTGACTCCAGAGGGAAAATTAACGCCTTAAGGCTCTTCCCTTCCTCTTCCAGATTCCCCCTGCGGACCCCAATTAATAATCACGTCATCATCGACCCCATAATAAGTATTCTTTAACAACTTTATTGTCTGAGACACCTTAAAAGAAAATCTATGTTTTCCTCACAATTAACTTTACACAAGGACGAATCTTTTCCTTCACAATTCTCCTCACGTCAGAGCCTTCTGGTAAAACCTTAATAAATGATCTGGAAAACAATCTTTCAAGAACTGCAATTGTCTCAAGATAGTCTCTGGCTGTCTTCCAAAAAAAACAACAAAAACCAAGTTCTAAACAAAATTCGAGGCATCACTACCAATTTCCTTTTTAGGACTAATAATAGATCCAAAAAGTAAGCAAAAGCTCCTTAATATTTTGTAATGAATTTTTACTCCTAAGTGTTATATGTTAAGTTAGAATTTATGTACATTGTATTACAAACCTTGTGAAAATTGCTTATTTTTCATGTATGTTGATGTAAAAATAAAATAACACGTTTTATTTCATACATGTTGATGTGAAAATATAAAATAAATTATTAATTTTTATATATGTTAATGTATATGTAACTCAAAATGTCATTGTGTTCTGGAACAGGAGTTCTAGACACTTTCCATAACTATTGTACTTCGACGACGCCCGTCTGACGAACGTGAGTTCAACAGGATCATTCGAGAGTGGGGTCCTGGAGCGTCGCTATTGCATAATGTTAGTCTGTCTTGAACGATCAAGAATTCTCTACAGTATTGTTCCTATATTAAAAGGACAGGTGCGTGCGTGCATAGATTGCCCGGACATTATTCCCGGATGGGGCTCTTAGACAGTCAGTCATAGCTCCTAAGGTGGAAGACCCAACCAGTGTGGTCAGAGTCTTGCCAGATCTCGGCAATCGACAATCTGTTCAAGTGTATTGCTCCGACCAGAGCAATCTTACTTTTCAAAGTTACTAGACACATAAGCAAGAGAATCAGCTCGCCCAAGAGCATACACAACCCAGACAGGCCCTCAGAAAGGACGTACAGTCGCTCAACCCCAAAAGCATAACTGTAGGCATGGAGGTGCAGTCGCTCAGCCCCAAGAGCATGACCGCAGTGACAGGAGTTGGGGTGACTGGGTCAGGATCAGTGGAAATCTTACATGGTGGCCTGGAACGTGGAGTTCTTAGGTTCTTATGTGGCTCTGGTGGGGCAGGTGCTGCAGTAGTAGGTGGGACGGTCTGTAATGCTGTCAATCTTCTAAATTGTTTTGGACAACTCCTTTTCCAGGCACGGTGAGATGCACCACAATTGGGACACCTCGGATGGGTCTCTAACTCGTTTCTGGGGGGGTCAATGCATTTTTGGGTGGGATACTGGCTGCTACAGACTCCACAGACTGTTGAGCTCCTGCAGTTCTTCTTGTGGTGGCAAAAATGTTGGCAGTTGAAGCAGCGTAGCGGGTCGATGTCTAACTCCTCTATGGGGAAAATTCCCCACAGTCTGAGGTCCAGTGATGGTGGGATTGGCCCAATGAAGGTGAATGTGACTTTCTTGATAGGCTCCTTTTGGCTGACTACATGGCATTCAACAAGAACAGTGGCATATTGACAGAATAGTTGGAGATAACTTCTTTCCTCAATTTCCTGGCAGGAACAAGATAGGCCAGGGAGGTTTCCCTGTGAAAAAGGCTGGCACTACCCTGATCCTTAGGTTTAATTATCATACCACCCTTTAGAATGGCTCTGGCTGATTTCTTTATTCCTTGGTTCGAGGCTGCAATGGCAGCAACTGCTGCAGAAGAATGTACACCTTCCGGGGCTGGTAACTTTAATTTTAGCAGGTTCTCTGGATCCGTAGAGGTGGGCCAGGGTTCTGGAGCAGGCTCAATGAAGGTGAATATGACTTTACTGGTAGGCTGTTTTTGGCTGACTACATGGCGTTCAGAAGGACAGTGGCATATTGACAGAACAGTTGGAGATAACCGCTTTCCTCGATTTCCTGGCAGGAGCAAGATAAGCCAGGGAGGTTTCCCTGTGAAAAAGGCTGGCGCTACCCTGATCCTTAAGTTTAATGATCATATCACCCTTTAGAATGGCTCTGGCTTAGATCTTTATTCCTGGGTTCAAGGCTGCAATGGCAGCAACTGCTGCATAAGAATGTACACCTTCCACGGCTGGTAACTTGAATTTTAGCAGGTTCTCTGGATCCGTAGAGGTGGGCCAGGGTTCTGGAGCAGGCTCAAAAGTTAGAGTGAGTGTGGCAGTGGCTTTAGCAAGTTTTGGAGTAGGCCCAACAGTTGGGGTGAGTGTGGCAGTGACTTCAGAAAGTAGCTGTATTAGGCAGGATGTGCAACTGCAGTCTGGCTGATGTGCCTCAGCCAGAGCAGGAGGGCGAGTGTCTTTGGAAGGATCCAGGTCAATGGCTGACGCTTCTTCTCCTGTTTTTAGAGTGTTAGTAGGTAGTGTGGCAGTGGAGGTGGCAGTAGGTGGTTTCACTGTTGTTCGACTTTTTTTCTTCTTGGCAGATGGTATCCTCACTGGTTGAGGAGAGGGGTCAAGAACAGGAAGACCACGTTTTTGATAATATCTATCAGGTGTAGCCTTCATGCAGTCGATATCTGGATTCACTTTAAAACTGAGCCATCTAGGTGGCCTGCCCAGGGTATACAGTATCTTCTGGAGAACTCCTGGGTTATGGAAGTGTGGGATCTCAATGTTGATGAGCTTCAGTGGTAGGGCATTCTTGTGCAACAGAGGCTCCCTATTCCTTCTAGTGACAAGTTGATATACAATGTCGTGGTACAGATTGTAATTATTGCATCTGCACAATATCTTGTGCTGGACACAGTCCCAATCAAGCTGCATGGTCAGCTCTGAAGCCAGCTTGAGAGCATAGAACACAGTTTCCCTTGGGATCATAGTATGCAGTGCATTCCTTGTATTTTTTCCTGTCAACATAACAGAAGTCTTGACAGTCTGGTGCTCCTTGCTATAGCAGAAATAACAGATGAAGGTTCTGCTATAAGAGCTTATTGGAAAGTCGACAGGGTATGTCAGAGCTGAAAATTCCTCCCACCAAACTGGCAGGAAGCTGGGTGTCCCTTGTACCGGGTAGGACAGTTCTTGACCTGGCAGAAAGATCATTGCTTGCTTTTCAGAGTGTACAGCCTTGTGCTGGACACGGGTTCTTACATTGGCTGCCCATTCTAAAGATTAGGAGGGGGGGGGGGGGGGTCAGACACGAGAGATAACTGACTGAACACTCCTTGTGTTGGAAACATTCTTCAGCTACACCCTCTGTGACTCTGGACTTTAGTGACTACACACACCGATAAAGTATTTTGAAGAGGACAAAGAAGACTGAATCAGTATTCATCATTAGAAGCAGGAGCCATATTTCTTCATGTTAAGATTATATATTTGAAACTACTCGTCTTACTTGGTAACAACTCACGTTCGTTCATTGAATTGTAGCCAACAATTCCTGTTGGTACGGGCCTTTCCCTTGTTCGGCCCGTAGATAACCTACAAACTACAGGTTGGTTGTTAAAAAAAAAGGAAATTTGAAAGGTTTTCAGTCTTAGAGACAGATGCAAACAGAGGAAGGATGATGGTGGTAGTGGAAGGGGTCCAGTATGTCACTGATAGTGGTAGTTTGAAGGGTTAGCAAGGCCTTTGAAACGTAGAAAAATGGTGCAGGTAGGGTTGTCAAACCCTTTACTCCATTGGGTCCCTGCGGAATATTTTAATAGTAGAAAAAGTTATGGAAAAATACAGGGGATGATGTGTTTATGGCCTCACGGCGAGGGGACGAGATGGATTTTGATGAGGGTTTCAGAGGTTGTTACCTCAGTGGAGGTAGGTTTGACAGCAATTGTCTGTGGATTTGTATGTTTTTGACAATTGCTTTTACCAATGTGGCTGCAGTCTGCCTGGTGTGTTACAAGTTGATGTGCGCTTGAAGGTTATCTCTCAGTTATGCCTGTTGCGGTGAGACATCACAATCTTCACAGGGTCTTTCATTATTGTTATCCTTCATCTCCCAAATTTGCCTTATACCCCTGCCTGAGTCTGTGGATGCATATAGCCTGCTCTCTTGGCGTGCGTCTGTTAATGGGGGAGGCACTATGTTCCTCTCCTATGCGTACCTATACTCTGTCCATGCGTCTGGTGCTTTGGCTAGGTCATCTACTTTCTCATTCCCTGATATTCCAATGTGACTGAGAATCCAGTTGGATGTTCTCCAGTAGGCCGAAAAGTTATTGGAATACACCGTAGCTCCTGTTGTCTTAATACTAGGATCTACTGTACTATCAGTGTAGTAGGTCTTCGCCCCTACTGTTTTTTTACTCGTGATTGCTTCCTGGGCTGCAGTTCTTAGTTCCTCCATTGTGCAGTTCATATATCTATCCCTGCTTGTTTGCTTGATAGATTGCCCAGCCTTTTACTGGATACGGACTCTTGCGTCGGCAGTGCATAGGGACATGTATCTATGTGTGTGTGTGTGTAGATTGCCTTACCTTGTGTAAGTCACGGGCTCTTGCGTTGTAAGCCCGTAAGAGATGTTATTTGAAATAACTAATTTAAATTTGTAAAAGGAGATTTGCAATCTGAACAGGGTTGAAGTAGTTTACGTTAATGCTAAGGGGTTCATATAAACAATGAGATATATTACTTGATAGGTTAATTGTTTAAACTACATTAAATTTAGATAGCTGAAGCTAATGATGTAAGGCCAAAAAGTAGTGGTAGTTTCAAGTGAACTGCTTACCCTCATTCAGCAGCCTGGAATTTGGTTCCCAGGTGGGGGTAATGGTAATATACCAAGCATCCCACGGACTGGAATTTGCATAGCAGATTCCAAGTCAATGTCTGTATAACTGAATGAGGGACAGATCCCTCTTGCTACCACTAAGCAAAACAACAGGGGTAAAAAGCGTGAGATTTATCGGCTGACAACGGAGAAAGGGCCCCAATAGGGAGACTCCTCTTTAGGTCCATGAAAAGGTAATTTGTTGATAGACAGTCTCTCGATTAAGAGAGAAAATGTTAAAGAAGGTATAGGTTAGTTTTAGAGTGCTGTGAGTATTCGGTGAATTTTTGAGTAATGCTGTAAATATATATGTTAGATCTTGAATATAGCTTTATTTGCTGTTTGTTGGATATTATCTCCATATTGCGGTTAGTTTTTTGCTATTGTTTAAAGAACTCTATTAGTAGATTTTGCATAATATATGTCTTGTGCAATATATGAACAAAACAGAATTGGGGGCCTGGCTGGGATATGAATTGTTATTCTGTTTTTAATTCAAACATCGTGAAATAAACTTATTTTTTTATTTGTATAAAATAGCCAGCAAACATGTCAGAGTTTAATACAATCGAATTTTTAGACGAATTTGTGAGGATCCACAAGTTGAGAAATTAAGTGATCTCAAAAAATCTAGCTTAGTGAGTTTAGGCAAACATCTTGAGCTTAATGTTAAAAATTCAATGAAGAAAGAGGATATTAAGCATGTTAGATAAACCTTACGTTAAAGACGATGTGTTACCTCCGAATGTGTTAGATATAATGGATAGAGAATCAGTGTGTTCTGATTTACCTGCTGTGGAACTTGAAAGGCTTAGAATAGAAGCTCGTTTAAGAGAAAAAAAAAAGAAGCTCAGGCTGAGTGTGAGAGAAATAAAGCAGATTTAAAACGTGAGCAATTAGAAGCAGAATTAAAACGTGAACAATAGCAAATGAGGAGTTCTCATTCCAGTGTTTTTACAGAGTCTACCCAATTCCAGACCCAGGGAGGAGGAGGACCAGACGAGACGTCCCTTGGAAGAATCAATGTTCCTGGAAGTAAGTAACAAGTCTTTTCTTCCAAAAGAATTCCTTTTTCCAGTGGCTCCTTTAATGAGAAATTCGTCTAAACAAGAAAATGTTAAAAAAATTTTAATTTCATGACTTATCATTTTCATCATCATTGACAAGGACTTATTTATTTATTTTTCTGTTTGAAACCTCATTCATGAACGTTTTATCAAAAACTCGTAAAGGAAGTCGTCAAATATTTGCACAAGGGAGACATATTATTAGCTGTCTTATGTTTTAATCTTAGGAGTCCACGATGAGAGTGTTCTTAATGGCAGTAGACTTGATGTCACCTTTGCAATAATGTTCTCATTTTTTTCCCAGTTCGTATTTATAAGCGAAATTTTACTGAAATTGTTAGAAGTTCTTAATGTTATTATACTTGTATAAAAAAGTAATAGGAGAGACAAATGAGAATAATTTCCCTATACGTAAGTCAATTTCCTTATTGACTCATCTTCTAATCTAGATTTCAACTTTATGAGGTTTTCAGTATCAACAACTAATAAACAATGAGACCCATATGACCCAAATTATTTGAGGAAAGAGTTAACATCAAACACATTAACCTCTAAATCACACCTGTAAATCCATCGAATAGAAACCTTATTAAATGCTCTAACACATTAATTAGGAGTCACCATTAACGTATCTGAAAGGTCTTCTCGTCTTTCTGGGATCAAAAGGTGTTTCTATTGTTGCACGCTGGATGATGCCAGGAGTGGCTACACTATATCCTGTAGTGATGATACACGTCTATGTAATCCTATTGACATTAGACACCTTAACTGAAACATCAAATGTATAAAAGTCTTCCCTTCGTCAAATGAGCCAAATAAGTTATGCCAAAGGTGTTCGTTCTCTCTCACGGCGTCTCAAAATTTGTGCTGATGCTCACGTCCATTCAACTCCAGAGTTTGTAAGGATGTGTTGTAAAACGTACTTTTAAAGTGTGTGTGTGTGTTTGTGTTTCCGTGTAAAGCCTGCGAGTCTTCTTATTTTATGATTGTTACAGAATCGGATTATATTGTGCAGCGAAGTGACAATCAATCAATTTCAAATTCACTTCTAAATCATTTGTCTTCAGACGAAAGAAAATCCAAACCTGATAGAATCTGAAAAAGTCAAGTCCTCCGAGATAGAGAATTAATGTTTTTACACAAGATTTGTTTTGATTGATGATTTCCAAAGCATTTTTAATTTCTTCCTTTCATTCACATATTCCGTCTTATTGACTGAGATAATGAATTAAGGGAAATCAATTCTATTTTCTTTGTGCATTTGAAGATGAAATAGAAGATCCAGTCACAAAAAATAGGATGTAAAGATATATGCAATTGAGACCGAAAAGTTAAATTATTGTAATTTTATTGGAGCGAAGAATTCTTTAGACTGAACTTGACATTGGAATTTACTCTTCACCTTACTTCTTGTTGTAGACATATTCGTCTCTGTCCCTTTTTCAAATACTTGACAAAGCAAATAGACAAAGAAAATACACAAAGTATATCCTCCGAACATTCGTACCCAGAGTGAGTAAAGGCCTATTCACACGACCCGTTTTCTTTCCGACAGGCTGGCTGTCGGTTAACCGGAGTCTAGCTTTCTTACGTGTATTAAATTGCAACTGTTCACACGACCCGTTAGGCTGACGGCGGCCCTCGGACGTCAGCCGTCTGAGTCGGCCCGGCTTTCTTTCCAAGAAACCTCGTCCGGTTTGATGGACGTTAGCCACCCGTCCCATCCAACGGGTGGATGATGTTTTGTGTGAACGAGGACCTGTATCGTACCCGTTCGTTTCGTGACCTACAACCCCGACTTTTCCTCAGAGTATAGTCATAGAAATTAGTTAGTTTGTTGTTGACACCATGTATTAGAGGTTAATTGTACCTTTTCAAGGGTATGAGGAGTTGTTTGACATGGCTGTGGAGAATTTTTATCTGAATGGTTGAGTGGGAACTTAGTCCAGGAAAGTCTCCCTACGGCAATTACCCAAAGCTCAACAGGGGAGGATAATGAGCACTTACTCTCGGGACACAAACGCCCTGCTAATACTTTACTGCCATAGTTCACTAACCTTTCACCCTTAAATACAAAAGGAGGCAATTTTACTGTCCAGAGGCCGGAGAACTCCACACGTTAATTTTGAAATAATTTATGGCCTACTCTAGCTTTGTCAGGGCTAGAGTCATCTCACTCTAAGGCTCTGTTTCGATTCCGTCCCAGTGACCCCAGTGAGATGCTGTACAGGTATCTTACGTTAATGCAACTAGAGACAATAAAAAAAGGGGGGAACAGTGGAGTATAAAAGTATAAAGTAAAGTTAAAAGGGGATCTTCACCTTCAAAGCACTAAGTTAAAGAGCGTACACTCGCTGATACCAACTTACCTCTGTCTGAGTAGGTTACTCTCAACACCTTGGGTCCTTCTGACCCGTCCTAGTATAAATTGGTAAAATTCATATAATGTGGTTAAAGATACCAAAATGTGTAATCTATTCCAAATGATTTATTACAGAAAAAGGGGATGGAAATAACTTGATGATTTTAACACAACAAAATTAAAAATTGGAAAAAAATATCAGTAATTCAATTATAAGTTTTACATGTGATAAAATGAATAAGTGAATTTACAACAAAAAACTTGAAAACGTTAAACGGAATTAACACGTGGATTAAACCTCAAACAGAATAAATAAGTCAAAACATTCTGATCAACAATTTGTGCGGTAGGATGCTGTGAGGTCCCAACATGTGGTCAGTGACCTCAAGCAATTACCAAGATCAAAAAATATGAATACATTAATTTCCATGCACGCAGCCCGAAAGATGTAATGCCAAAATAATACCTAAACTTAACTTATGAGAAATTGAAACTTATCTAAAGGGGGAATGGCCATTAGTTAAACTCACAAGATTTTTATGTTGTGGGCGCCCGTGTCCTAAATGTGGCGGTCTTCAGTTTGCTCACTAGGCCTACAGCACTTATTCTGCAGAGTCAACGGCCCCCACCAAGCTCTCCAACTAGCCCCTAAGACTGGAACCGACGTGCTGTAGAATTAGCAGCTATGCACTAACACTGGTCATCTGCTTGACCTCTTCTACGACGTATTCTTGGCTAGTTATTGTGTAAGGGGACAGGCTAGTGATGGAGAGTGGGAGCACGAGGTTGACATTGGAGCCTGACTGGGAAGCTCCGTTTCGTACCGTGGCCTGTATGTTTGTGAGGTCGAGTTCAGGTCAGCTGCGTCCTCCTTCCTTCCCAAAAAAAAGCGTATCTTGGTGCGTAGGTAGGCCTACGGTCTTGAGGTGCCAACTCTCATTTAGGACAGGCTCAAAAACCTTGTGCCTTGTGAATTTCAAGCAACACACTTATTTAGAATACAAGGAGAAATCTTGCAACTCTAGGGGGCAAAGATAATCCTAATTCTAAACAACTGGCATACAGAATAAAAATGAAACTAAAAGGTAATTTAGCAAGTCGGGCTTACGTGTGTGGACAACCATACCTCCTAGACTAGCAGACTTGAGTTGTAATTAAGAGATTTAAAATACTGTACCTAAATACTTACGGTAGAATAATGTATACAAAAAACACATAAGTATTAATCTTGGGACACTCGCTTAAGAAAGAGACATTACTCACATTTTTCCCTACCGTGACGTCACGAACAATAACAAAGTCTACGTATGAACTATGAAGAAGAAGAGTAGTGAAGAAAATTCTTCACACCCTGGGGATAAAGGGAGGAAAAGGAGAAGGGTTAGTGTAGACTAATGCAATGTGGGTTAGGTGTTAGTATATGAGATGAGTATACTAAATGAATAAAGAATGAATGTGACTAGTTGCGCTATGCTATGTCAGCAATTGGCATTAAGTTGAACCGCAACCGCATACGAGATGAGTGCGAAGTACAATTTACAAGCGAGAGTCAAACTAAAGTGGTACGATTACAAGCGGAAGTAAAACAGAGTTAACTGTGACTTAGTACAAAAAGGTAACTACAACTGCAAGATAAGAGCGGAGGGAAGGACAAATCAAAACTTCAGCAGTCCTTCACATGGTTGATGAAGACTATGTAAAGCTACTACAAGATCTCCTGGAATAGGGCTCGTGCACGTTCAGCAGAGGCCCGTGTAGGCCTGTCGTGGCGAGGCGCCGCGATGACTACAGGAGACCTAGCTTCGGCTGTGGTCTCACCATTTCTCTCGGTCAGTTGGTCTCTAGGAGGACTGTCGAGATTTTCGAGAGGAGGGGTGTTAGGAGGTTCCTCCTCACTTGGTTCGGATAGTGTTTGGCCATTTTCGTTTACCTCCAAAGGTATGAGTCGGTTGACTGGACGTACATACTCTCCATTTGCAGAGCGGACCTTGACTGTTCTAATGTGTCCATCTCGACCTGGGTATACTTCGAGTATACGGGTTAAAGGGTACTCCTCTCGATTGACCTCGTCCAGAATCAACAAGCATAAATCTCCAACTCTAGGGATGTTCGGGTGGAGGCGACTAGACTTCTGGTGTCGTTCTCGAAGGGAACTGACATAGTCGTACTTCCACCTCTTCAGGAATGTTTGCAGCATGTTGGTCAGCTTCTGGTAATCTTTGCGGAGGATGTCCCCTTCTCGAAAAGTAGGATCAGTCAAGTCAGCCAGGTGGACTTGAGGTGCTAATGAGAGGGTTCGACCATAGAGTAGGTGGCTTGGGGTCAAAGGCGTATCAGTGGGGTCGTCAGCATCCAGATATGTTAGAGGCCGATCATTCACCACGCATTCTACTTCTCGGACCAAGGTCACAAACTCATCATACGTAGGGTGGCAACGGTAAGTGGCTTTGCGCAAGTTGAGTTTGGTAAACCCAATCAAGCGCTCGTAAAACCCTCCTTGCCACGGGGCTCGAGGAGTGATGAACTTCCAAGTGAGGTTGTGGGCCCGTTTGAACCCGTCGATAACAGGGTGTTGCATGAGTTCTGTCAAGAGTGTCTGACCAGCTTGAAAGGTTGAGGCATTGTCAGACACAAGGCACTGTGGCATCCCAAATCGGGCAGCGAACCTTCGTATCGCTTGGACTAGTTCCACAACTGTCAAGGAAGTAGTAGTTTCTAAAGCTACTGCCCGCGTGGCAGCGCAGGTAAACAGCAGTACGTACACCATGTCCACATGTGAATGATGTACCTTGAAGCCGCCAGTGTAGTCCAGTCCAGTTACTCTGAAAGGGACCTCAGCATTGAGGCGGTTAGGGTGGACTGGAGCTAACGGTGGGGTTGGGTACGGCTGGCCTTGTACTCTTTTGCAATGTATGCACCGTTTGAGAATCTTCTTCACTTGCTGGCGCATTCGGGGAACCCAAAATTCCTTGCGCAAGTGGACAAGAAGAGTGGAGGTGTTACAGTGCAGCAGCACTTCATGCCAATGCTCAACAATAAGTTTCCAGAGAGCACAGTGGGACTCTAGGAGAATGGGGTCCATGTAGCCGGACTCCGGGGGTGCATCACTGAGGCGGGATCGGCCTCTTAGAACACCGTTATTGTCAATATAGGGCTTCCGTTGTCCGATAAAGGCTCGTTCATCGGACGTCAACAAGGCGGGTTTACCTTGCAATTGTCGTAATATTTGGGGGTAACTGGCCACCTGTGACACACGAATGATGGCGGTAAGTGGTCTTCGTGGGAACCTTTGGACTAAATGGGGGAATTTGTGCTCGGCCCATCCGCTCGTCAGGCGCAGCAAGGCTGCATAGCTCCTAACTGCCTCATCAAGAGATGAGAAATGAGCAAATCTTTGAGTTTGCGGTGGCAAAAGTCTGATGGGACAAGCTTTTATCTCCCATTCAGTAGGGAATATGCTTTGGTCCGGGTAAGCTGAGACGTCGATCAGCCAGGCTGGTCCATGAAGCCATAAGTTGGACTTGAGGACGACTTTGGCGGCTACTCCCCGCGACGCCAGGTCGGCAGGATTGCAGGACGTGGGGACATGCTTGAGAAGCAACCGACAGTTCAACCTTATACGGATTATCTCCTCAACCCTATTGAGAACATATGGGGACGTGCTCTGCCGGCTGTGTACCCACTGCAGGGCCGTGGAGGCATCGGACCACACTGTCGTAGAGACGTATGTTTCTGGACATAATTCTATCAGATACTGGGCTAGTCGGCATCCAAACAGGAGTGCGGTCAACTCAAGCTTGGGAATGGACTGACTCTCGTCCAATTCCAGCATACGTTTAGGGGTAACTCGTGCCTTGGCTGTGAGGAGCTGGCATTTACCTTCAATTGTGACCACGTAGCAAGCCACTCCAAAGGCTTGCTTGGAGGCATCTGCAAACACATGTAATGCAGCCTGGTGACCCTGATGTGCATTTCGAGGCACCTTAATGTTCTCGAGACCCTTGTATTTTTTAAGAATGGCACCGAGCTCGCGGATCAATTCTTCGCTCAGGCGTGAATCCCAACTTTGATCCATCATCCAGAGTTTCTGAATGAAGAGCTTGCCGAGGATAGTGACCGGCGAGATCAGGCCAATAGGGTCGTAGATGGAAGAAAACAGAGAGACAACCTTCCTCTTGGTGTTGACGTGAGAGTAGTCCTCTAACATCAGTCCTGAGGGGAGCTTGACGGCTAATGTGTCATCAGCGGTGTTCCAGTCCAGACCGAGGTAATCTTGGGGGCCCGTTTCGGTGAAGTCTCCCGAGATGGGGGCATTAGTAGTCCATTTGGCAAGGGGCATGTTGGCTTCCAGCATAATTTTTTCTATGGACTGTCTTTCGCTAAGGATGTCCGTGGGCGAGTCGTAGCAACGTTGAAAGTTGTCAACGTAGAAGCTTGTTTTAAGCTGTGAGGCAAGACTACTCGTTTGAGCATCCAGGTGGTGTTGGATTGTCTGGTTGAGCAAATATGGGCTCGAGGTGGCCCCAAACAGGACCACTTTGAAGCGGTACGCAACAACTTCGGACATACTGGAGTCCTTAAAGAAAAGAAACCGACAGTAATCACGGTGTTCCTGAGCGATCTCAATCCGCAGGAAAGCCTTAGAGATGTCTGCCGTCAAACCAAATGGCTTTTCCCTAAACCGGAGGATCATGGACTGAATTTTTGAGGCCAAGTTTGGGCCGGTGTACAAGGATTCATTTAGAGACCTTGAATTTGGTCCCGATTTAGCCGAGGCATTGAATACTATGCGCATTGGTGTGGAGGTGGAATTTTTGAGGACAGGATGATGGGGTAGGTAGTGCATTTGTCCGTCATTATGAGGTTCTAGCTCGACCGGCTCGATAAAGCCCTCCTTTATGTACTCGTCAAGGATGGCTTGGTACTTGATGAATAACTGAGGATCCTTAGATTTTTTAAGGGACATCAGCTGGGCAAAAGCCCTACCAAAATTTATCTCTGGGCGGCTATCACTCTTGAAGGGTAGTTGCACTGTGTATCTTCCGTTTGCGTACCGTGTAGTACGCTTGAAGAGATCAACGGCCTGTGCCTCAAGATGGCTGAAGGGTTCATTGCTTATGCCCACAGCATCGAGTTTCCAAAGATTCTCGACGGGGGGCTCTACTCCCACAGGGTCTGTTACGCTGATGCGGTTTAGTGTGAGCGACAGACTATCAACCTCTGGGGGTTCTGTCCCTTCTCGTAACCAATCTGGCAGCTCTCCCCAAACCACATATCCACCTGGTGTACTGAACAAGTTGACACCCTTGATGTTGTGAGTGCGCTTCAGGAGTCGGGGAAGGTAATCGGCTCCGAGGATGATCTCTATGCCAGTGGCATTGTCATCTGGCTGCCTGTCTGCAAGACGTAGACCACTAGCCTCTAGAGTGCGAACTGCATGGGTATATCCAGGCGTCCTTATGTTCTTCCCCACGTTCGGGTTGACAATGGCAACGACCTTATGCTTGCGCGACCAATTTTCAAATTGAACTGCACCAAGTCTGAACACTGAGGTGGTTCGTCCATGTTGAACGAGTTGAGTCGGAACACGATTTTCCGACAGGAGCAAGGTTCAGTGACTTGACTACGTTGGGATGAACAAACGTGCGTTGGGCACCACAATCCAGGAAAACTCGGGTGGTGTGTTTAAGTTTTCCATTAATTAGATCGCCAGTGAAGGTGGGTAGAACAGCAGGGTTTATTTCGTTCGCCTGGTTGGTTTGTTCAGTCTCACTCGAGGCTATATGGTTAAGTTGAACAGAAGGTGGATCTGCTCTTGGCCCATCGGGTTGGTGACCCACGGTCACGATGTTAGGGCAGAGAGGCAATTTGTGGCCACGTTGGCAGTTCTGGCATGTAACATGGGCGGTGCAATCACGGGTAACATGTTGCGTCAAAAAACATTTAGTGCAACAGCCTAGTTGGTTCAACCGCGTTAATCGACTATTTGAATCGGGGAACCGGGGGCATTTTGTAGATGAGTGACCATTGTGGTCACAGAAAACACAATTGTACCGAACAGGGTTACCTGTTGGTGGGGGAGCTCTGGCCGGCTCCGGTGCACGCTTCTGAGTGGGTTTTGCTGGGTTTTGGGTTGGTGTGGATGGTGTTTTCGGCTTAAGGGCATCACTGGTTGTTCTATGGAAGGGCTTAGCCAATTTTGTAATTGAATTGCCGTTTACTCCAGAGTTAGATGGTTTAACAGGAAGCCGGTCTTTGCTTGGCTCCGTCAACAGTTTGGCTAGCTCCTTTGTGCGTGCATGTTCGTATAATCCGTCCTTTAACTCTTGCAAGGACACGGATGTGCTATTGTAACGGCGATAAACTGTCTCCAAGAGAGTGGGGTTTAGCTTGCTCAGGATGGCATGTTCCAACAGATCTTCGGACAAGGGGGCTTTGGTCACTTGCACGTATTCTTCCTCAGCATTGTTCCACTCCATCAGAAACCGTCTGAGGTCAGGGCCATCATCCGCTGGGGGGCTCATACTAAAGAGCTTCTTACGCAGCAAATGACGGTCAAGATCAGGGGATTCGTACTCCTGGATGAGGTTAGCGATGGTCCTCTCGTACAAACCCTCTGTCCAGATCCTGTTTCCAGCAAGACGTCGGGCTGGTCCTCTTAGGCACCGTAGAAGGATCTTGTACTTATCCGCTGGGGAATATTTGGGAGATTCGTGTATGGTTTGACGGAAAAGGCTCCACCAACCCGTCCAACGTTCCCTACGACCTTCAAAAATGGGGGGATCAGGCTCAGAGGCAACGGACACATAAACAGTCTGCGGGTTTGCGCCAGGTGTTTGATTCTGGGCTTGGTTGCCAGTGGACTTATGGAACACAATGCTACTGAAGGCCGTTTCAATTCGTTTGGCACAGTCAACCAGCATTGGGTAATTCGCCACCACGGTCGGATGTTTATAATGAGACCGCCAAAACTGTTTGTATTCATTGAGTTTGTCCCTGATGCCTCCGATGTGAACGCTAAAGTGATCCAACCCAGGGGACGACATGCGTGAAAGATCTACTGAACTTAAGCTATGGAGGGCCAGATCTGCGTCCTCACATAGAAATTTGAAATCGACCTCCTGTTGCTCAAGCCGTGAGTTAACCCTGGATAGGTACGATGGGTCGTTTGCGACCCCGAGCGTCAAAAAAAAACAGGTTTTTCTCACGTGACTCACCCCCGTGACTGAATTTGTGGGTGATCGACCTGCAGGAGGTGTCTCCCCTACACGCTCTAGTAGTGTCCAGATGTGCATTGCTGTAGCTGTACTCCTTCCCCGATTTCTGAGACACGTCGGGGTCGTTCGCGTCCGAGTTTACCCTTCTAAGGTAGTTTGCATAATTATCAAAGTTATTACGTATTATGAAATTGTCGTAGAATGGTGCAACTTGTATAGGTTATCAGTTGTGGAAAGTCTTGGTGGATTGTTTGGCTACCATGTGCATGATTTTTTTTTTTAGTTAAAATGTCGTTCATCACCACGAGGACCATTTTACCGCGAGTGCCCCTTTTTCATTTTTTTTCATTTTTTTGCCAAGTCATTTTTCCGTAAGATATTGCCAAATAGGGTCGTAAAACTTTTGCTTGTTTAGTGTTGGAAAGTGTGTCTAGATGATCTGGCTACCCATGCATGACTTTGTTTTTGTCAGATACGACGTAGTTATTGGTATATTGGGTATTTAACTGCGGTTACCAATTTCTGTTTTTTTTTCAATATTTGTAAAAATTACTACGTAGTAAGGAATTGCCGTATATTATTAATTTTTTTTTCATGTTTATGTGTTAGAAAGTGTGCCTTGATGGTTGGGCTAACACGTGCATGTCTTTTTTTTTATCTGAGATGCCGTATATTAGAATGTCGGGCATTTTACCGCGAGTGTCTCTTTTTCATTTTTTTTCATTTTTTTGCCAAGTCATTTTTCCGTAAGATATTGCGAAATAGTATCGTAAAACTTTTGCTTTTTTAGTGTTGGAAAGCGTGTCTAGATGATCTGGCTACCCATGCGTGATTTTGTTTTTGTCAGATACGACGTAGTTATTGGTATATTGGGTATTTGACTGCGGTTGCCAATTTCTGTTTTTTTTCAATATTTGTAAAAATTTACTACGTAGTAAGGAATTGCCGTATATTATTGATTTTTTTTTCATGTTTATGTGTTAGAAAGTGTGCCTTGATGGTTGGGCTAACACGTGCATGTCTTTTTTTTTTTTATCTGAGATGCCGTATATTAGAATGTTGGGCATTTTTCCGCGAGTGCCCCTTTTTATTTGTTTTGCATTTTTTTTGCTTAGTCATGTTACCGTAAGGAATTGGCAAGTAGTCTCGCAAAACTTATATTTTTATAGTGTTGGAAAGTGTTTCTAGATGATCTGGCTACCCATGCCTATTTTTTTTTTAGCCAGATATGGCGTATATATAAGTATGTGTTCGATTTTCCTGTGATTGCCATTTTTCGTTTTTTCCCATTTCTTTCAAAATTACTACGTACTAAGGAACTATCACAGAGTAATATTTCATTTATATGTTTATTTGTCGGAAAATGTGCCTTGATGGTTTGCCTAGCACGTGGCTGAAATTTTTTTTTTCTGAAATGCCGTATATTAGAATGGCCATTTTTCCACGAGTGCCCCTTTTTATTTGTTTTGCATTTTTTTGCTTAGTCATGTTACCGTAAGGAATTGGCAAGTAGTGTCGCAAAACTTATAATTTTATAGTGTTGGAAAGTGTTTCTAGATGATCTGGCTACCCATGCCTATCTTCTTTTTTTAGCCAGATATGGCGTATATATAGGTATGTGTTCGATTTTCCTGTGATTGCCATTTTTTCGTTTTTTCCCATTTCTTTCAAAATTACTACGTACTAAGGAACTATCACAGAGTAATTATTCATTTAGATGTTTATTTGTCGGAAAATGTGCCTTGATGGTTTGCCTAGCACGTGGCTGAATTTTTTTTTTCTGAAATGCCGTATATTAGAATGTTAGCCATTTTTCCGCGAGTGCCCCTTTTTATTTGTTTTGCATTTTTTTGCTTAGTCATGTTACCGTAAGGAATTGGCAAGTAGTGTCGCAAAACTTATATTTTTATAGTGTTGGAAAGTGTTTCTAGATGATCTGGCTACCCATGCCTATCTTTTTTTTAGCCAGATATGGCGTATATATAGGTATGTGTTCGATTTTCCGGTGATTGCCATTTTTTCGTTTTTTCCCAATTCTTTCAAAATTACTACGTACTAAGGAACTATCACAGAGTAATGATTCCTCTAGATGTTTATTTGTCGGAAAAATTTGTTTACTTTTTTTTTTGATTGAATATCATCAAATTTTTTTAGCTAAAATATTATATTGTTTTACATTTTTGTTTTTTTTTCGATTTTATTTCCCTTCAAAAAAATTTTTTTGGGTCAGAATTTTAATTTTATAGGCGTAAAATAATCGACAATTATCCAGCAACCCACCATACAATTTTTATGCATATCCAATAATAATTAGATTAGTAAATAACACCTTGAAATAGACATACCCATCCTACATTTCAAGTGGTAGATTAGGGAGTCTGAGTCAGTGTGGTTGGCGGCCATTTTGTGGACATATCCGAAGCGTAAGCTGCCCTATCTATATATATTCTTGTTCCCTATAGAATTTGTGATATTTTGGTATATTTTTACCTGCATAAATATCATATTATATATTAGATATATGTATTTTTTTACGAAATTTCTAAGTACTCAAAAAATTACCTTTAGATATGGCCCCTGATATAAATGTAATTTACAAAATAATGAAGATTTTTTTACATATTTCTATTTTAGGATAACATATGTTTATTCCCTAAAAATATTAGCCACTTCCTATTTCATTTGGGTACCCAAAAAAATTCATGAAATTTGGACAAATTTTTTTGGCCAAAAAAAGTTACCCTTTTTTTCTCATTTCAGATCTTCACCTCCATGGGTCTGACTTCATCCAAAATACATCAAGATGTGTCCTAAACATTCAAGAATCAATTCCTAAATGGATTTGTGTATATATGTATAAACTTTTTTTTTATGAATTTTTATGTCAGGTCTTTTTTTTTTCTACTTAATTTTTTAAAATATTTATAATAAATAGTTTTTCTGCAGATGAGTAGTATTTATCTTTACAGTTGTTTTAAGCATTCATTGAAGTTTTTTTTGGCAAAAGAAAAAAGGAGGTTACTGCAAAAACTGATTTTTCAAGAATTTTTTTTGGCGTCGGGGTCGTTCGCGTCCGAGTATACCCTTAAAGGGGTGTCCGAGGAGCGTACCTATCCAGGGTTAAGTTCCTCCAAGCTGAGAGCTTCAGCCTGAGGTTGTGGAGGGTTACCGAGATTAAGAATTTGTAAAGACATTTTGGATGAAACCCTTGGATTTGCGGAGTTTGCAAATTCAAAGTTAAATAAATTCTTAAGATGTATGGGTATGTCTGAGGAAGGGAAACTCACCCTACTCGAAAGGTTTGGGAAACTTGTGCGGCTATGTGTGCACAAGAAGTGACCATGGATTGGTTAAATGCACAATGAAAAAGTGTGGTAAGTGGCAATGACAATTTACAACTATACAGTATAGGCTAGCACCAAAATGACAAAAGTAAATAGAACTTAGATAGTCGCAAAAAATTACTCAATGTGACTAGTAGCACATGGAAATCGCAAAACAATTTAAACACCACTCGCGCTAAGGCTAAACTTGAAATTACCTCATGCAAAGGATAACTAAATCTCACTCACAACAGAGGACATTACATAAAGCTTTCCTCACACAGAGGTTAAACGTAAAAGTTTCTCACAAAAAGGACAAAAGTGCAAAATTACACTAAGGCTGAGGGTAAAATTATTGACGCACTTGTCAAGTGGTAATCACAAGTAAACTAAGATAAGCTACACATGGGTAAGACGACCTTTAACAAATTTTTAAGTGACTACGTGAAATTGTAGACTTAGCAATATTGCGCTAAAAGTTCTGTGACCAAGGACAGGGGGTTAAGCTTACAAGAGGGGTTAGTAAGAAAATTACAGCACTTGCACAAAGGATGGTAAACCGAGGTACAAAAATTATGGAGAAAGTAGATTGGCAAATTAAGTCGAACAGAGCAAAATGAAAGGTGCTCGCCTGGAGCAGTAAACAATGAAGTCTGAACAACGAAAGTGATATACCTTAGTTCCAGTGTCTCGGAGCTTTCTGGTTAAATGCCAAAATTAGCTGAACAGATCATATGAACCGACGGGCATAGAAATTTGCAAGTTAATAGTAAAACATGCAGCATGCAACCTAAATCGATGACCTGAACATATATAGTTCTGTCGTCTCAGAACTCATAAATAAACCTGGTTACACTGTCTTCCTTAAGCGTGTGTCAAATACTATAAAATTACAAAACTCTTCTCTCGTTCCAACTCAAGTCTGGGCATTACACTTTCTACAATGTGGCTGGTGCATGTGGGTAAGTGTGGTATAGCGAGGAATTTATTGCTTAATCAAGCTAGGTTAAGTTAATTTAATTACCCAAAAGTCAAAGGTGAGAGATCCGGTTCGAAGGACCACTCGTGTGGAGAATTTTTATCTGAATGGTTGAGAGGGAACTTAGTCCAGGAAAGTCTCCCTACGGCAATTACCCAAAGCTCAACAGGGGAGGATAATGAGCACTTACTCTCGGGACACAAACGCCCTGCTAATACTTTACTGCCATAGTTCACTAACCTTACACCCTTAAATACAAAAGGAGGCAATTTTACTGTCCAGAGGCCGGAGAACTCCACACGTTAATTTTGAAATAATTTATGGCCTACTCTAGCTTTGTCAGGGCTAGAGTCATCTCACTCTAAGGCTCTGTTTCGATTCCGTACAAGTGACCCCAGTGAGATGCTGTACAGGTATCTTACGTTAATGCAACTAGAGACAATAAAAAAAGGGGGGAACAGTGGAGTATAAAAGTATAAAGTAAAGTTAAATGGGGATCTTCACCTTCAAAGCACTAAGTTAAAGAGCGTACACTCGCTGATACCAACTTACCTCTGTCTGAGTAGGTTACTCTCAACACCTTGGGTCCTTCTGACCCGTCCTAGTATAAATTGGTAAAATTCATATAATGTGGTTAAAGATACCAAAATGTGTAATCTATTCCAAATGATTTATTACATAAAAAGGGGATGGAAATAACTTGATGATTTTAACACAACAAAATTAAAAATTGGAAAAAAATATCAGTAATTCAATTATAAGTTTTACATGTGATAAAATGAATAAGTGAATTTACAACAAAAAACTTGAAAACGTTAAACGGAATTAACACGTGGATTAAACCTCAAACAGAATAAATAAGTCAAAACATTCTGATCAACAATTTGTGCGGTAGGATGCTGTGAGGTCCCAACATGTGGTCAGTGACCTCAAGCAATTACCAAGATCAAAAAATATGAATACATTAATTTCCATGCACGCAGCCCGAAAGATGTAATGCCAAAATAATACCAAAACTTAACTTATGAGAAATTGAAACTTATCTAAAGGGGGAATGGCCATTAGTTAAACTCACAAGATTTTTATGTTGTGGGCGCCCGTGTCCTAAATGTGGCGGTCTTCAGTTTGCTCACTAGGCCTACAGCACTTATTCTGCTGAGTCAACGGCCCCCACCAAGCTCTCCAACTAGCCCCCAAGACTGGAACCGACGTGCTGTAGAATTAGCAGCTAAGCACTAACACTGGTCATCTGCTTGACCTCTTCTACGACGTATTCTTGGCTAGTTATTGTGTAAGGGGACAGGCTAGTGATGGAGAGTGGGAGCACGAGGTTGACATTGGAGCCTGACTGGGAAGCTCCGTTTCGTACCGTGGCCTGTATGTTTGTGAGGTCGAGTTCAGGTCAGCTGCGTCCTCCTTCCTTCCCAAAAAAAAGCGTATCTTGGTGCGTAGGTAGGCCTACGGTCTTGAGGTGCCAACTCTCATTTAGGACAGGCTCAAAAACCTTGTGCCTTGTGAATTTCAAACAACACACTTATTTAGAATACAAGGAGAAATCTTGCAACTCCAGGGGGCAAAGATAATCCTAATTCTAAACAACTGGCATACAGAATAAAAATGAAACTAAAAGGTAATTTAGCAAGTCGGGCTTACGTGTGTGGACAACCATACCTCCTAGACTAGCAGACTTGAGTTGTAATTAAGAGATTTAAAATACTGTACCTAAATACTTACGGTAGAATAATGTATACAAAAAACACATAAGTATTAATCTTGGGACACTCGCTTAAGAAAGAGACATTACTCACATTTTTCCCTACCGTGACGTCACGAACAATAACAAAGTCTACGTATGAACTATGAAGAAGAAGAGTAGTAAAGAAAATTCTTCACAATGGCAAACAAGATGTATAGAAATAATTTTCATAAATAAAAGATATGGAAAAGGACTGGAGAGGCATTAAATAAAACAGGTGAGTTTATCGCAATTTTATTATTCTTGGCATGGTGCACAAAGCATTATGAAGTTGCATAACTTCTTTTATCAACAGAGTTATCAACCAACATCTAATAGTGTCAAAATCATCGTAATTTACTCGGTCCTAACGTGACAGAGTCTAAGTAAACAATTAAAACCAAGTGCTGGTAAACGGATACGGAACGCCTCGTGTGAATGTACAAAATTTCGACGGCGGTTAGCCACCACCCAGCCTGACGGAAAGAAAACGGGTCGTGTGAATCGGCCTAAAAAAGCGGCGTCTAAGTCTCTTACGTGTATTCAAATGTAACTGTTCACACGACCCGTCAGGCAGACGGCGGCTCTCGGACGTCAGCCGTCCGAGTTGCCTCGGCTTCCTTCCCAAGAAACCTCGGCCGGTTTGACGGCCGTTAGCCATCCGTCCCAACCAACGGGTTGATGTTGTTTTGTGTTAACGAGAACCTATATGGTACCTGTTCGTTTTATGACCTACAACCTCGACTTTTCCTCATATTATAGTCATAAATATTAGAGTTAGGTTGTTGTTGATACCATGTATGAGAGGTTAATTGAAGTATAATGAAGTTGCATAATTTATTTTATCAACACAGTTATCAACCAACATTTCAAAGTGTCAAAATTATCGTAATTTACTCGGTCTTCACGTGACAGAGTCTAAGTAAACAATGAAAACCGCGCACGGGTAAACGGATATGGAACGCCTTGTGTGAATGTACAACATTTCGACAGCGGTTATCCACCACCCAGCCTATCGGAAAGAAAACGGGTCGTTTGAATCGGCTTTAACTCCTCATCAAATCAAACCGACTACGAGAGTAAACAACAATCATGGCTGCTGTGATCATAACTAAAGAATCAATGTTTATTTCCTTTAATCCATATAACAAGAACAAGAAATTCATTGCGTCTATATAAGACATAATTTTGGAATCTAATACATCTCACTTTACAGTATTTTTTAATGTTCCCTTTTGAACATTTATTTCACTTGACTCCGTAATTTCTCTCGTTCAATAAAATCTCCTTCTGTTACTACTAAAGCCTCATTATGTTTTGCTTTAGTAAGCAAGAACACTCAAAGTCTCTATTCACTCTTATGATTGTTAAGAAATCTGGTACTCTCTCTCTCTCTCTCTCTCTCTCTCTCTCTCTCTCTCTCTCTCTCTCTCTCTCTCTCTCTCTCTCTCTCTCTCTCTCTGATGATTAGAATAGGGGATGATTAATCATAATAAACTATAAGCGATGTTGATAAACGCAGAACAAAAGAATTCATTATGACAAAAATCACAGTTATGAAAGACAAAAGCGAAGACGACAAAAGGCGAGGGAATAATGAATGATGATGAAGGAGAAAAACAATACAGG